>NC_053171.1:51228748-51511248 GCF_016835505.1 Polypterus senegalus
GGGGCGCCTCCTGGCGGTGACCACGGGCCCCTACAGGGAAGGGCTTCCATGCCCTCGACCCGTGGCCCCCAAAGCAACCCGGAAGGCAAACCCCACGTGGTCCAGGCAGGGCTCTGACCCTCTTCCGGTCCCTCCTGGCGTCCCGGCCGGGTCATGGCCCCTGGCATCCCTGACAGTGCCCCACAGCCAGCGAAGACCACTCGTGGGTAAGAGCGACCCGTCCCGCGAGGGCAGCAGAGCCCCGAAACGGGTCCCACTCGAGGATAGCGGGGTCCGGCCCGCACTCCTAGCAGGGACAGGGCGGAGACACAATCTGAGCACCAACCCATGGTGCATCCCTGTGCCTCGCACAGGTTGTGCTCCCCCCTTTTACCGGCACCCCGGGGCCTCCTCGGTCGGCACCCCTCCGAGCCCTCCACGCCCCTTTGTTCCGAGCCACTCGTTCCCCCGTTGGCTCCTCCAGCTGTGAGCGCACCTGCGCACCGGCAGAGATCAATCTGCAGACGGCCCGACATCAGAGGGCTGTTCCGCCACGAAGGGGTTCCTTCAACTCGCCCGGGGTCCGTCCCTACAAAAGAGAATACAGGGGCAGAACCGCTGCCAAAGCACCCAGCTCGTGCCACGCACGGGCAGCGTTCCCCTCAACGGCACCCGGCACTTGCCTGATCGGCACCCTCTCGCGGCTTCTGTGTCCCTCTCGATAGTGGAACTGTCGGCACCGCCTGCTCTCTCACCGCCCGGCCTCAGGGATTCCCTCTGCTCCCTCAGAGGCGGCCAGCCGTCTGCGTGCACCCAGCAACGCGTCTCACTGTATTGGAGGAGGCGGCACCCAGCCGCTTAATCCTCCCTTCACTTTCGGACGCCTTGACGATATGCGACTCCGTATTAACCAACACGAGCCCCTTTCCCGTCTGCGTCCGCAACATATCGGAGGAATCGGCACCCAGCCTCTTATTCCTCCGTTCACTCTGGGACGCCATGACGGTTTGAGACTCCTTATGGAATAAAAGGCGCCTCTGTCCCGTCTGCGTCCCTATAGTGCGGCGCAAGACCGCAGCCGACTCGGGCGGGCGCTAGGACCGGGCACTTAGCAGCCCGTGTCCATTCAGCGTCCTCTCGGACTCCCCCCTCGCCCGCGCATACAGCCCGCGGCGCCGCACCTCCTGTCGGAGGGCTGCTTACTCGGAACTGGTCGTTATCATCACAGCCTTTTTCAACAGACCCTCCCGCATGCTGTACGGAGTCGGCTGTACTCACCGTCTCCGCCGTACCTCTCCGGCTGGAGATTCCAGCGTCGCGCCGTCCCGTTGTCGATCGAAACGTTTGCAGCGCCGCGAGCGCCTTCCTCTCCAGTTCCAGCACCTCAGCCCGGAGGGCACGTAGCATCTGCAATACACGCTGCTCCACGGGCTGAAGGGCGCCTCCAGCTCCGCCAGAGCAGCCGGCAAAGACAGGAAGTTAACCGGCGCGAGCCTACCTGTCTGTCAGCCTCCGACGCCGGCCACTTCCTGTGGGCCTTCTCCTCCGGCCCAATCGGGTCTCCCCCCTGCCCGTGATGGACATTCCTTGGTCCCGCCTCTCTGCAGTCATCGGCGGGCACACAAGACACACCGTCCAATCGCGTGCCTGTCAGGGGGAGGGACTTCTGGTCCGCGGCCATCTTGGCTCTCCTTCTGCGGCGGCGACGTGCTTGCCGGCAGCCTTGCTGTTGCCAGCACCTTTCGAGCTGCAGCGTCTCTTCCTCCGCAGCCCTCGCGGCTGCCGCCGTCTACCGGGCCCGCAAACCAGCATCGCCCGCCACTGGCGGATCCGGGAGGTCCCTGCCTGGAAAACAAAACACGCCCGGCCCCAAGGGCGGCTGCGATAGGCAGGGAACTCACCTCCCAGGTCCCGTCAAACCGAGGAAACGTCCTCGGCGTGGCCTCTCTGGACGCCATGCCGTCCCGGGCGCCTCCAGCAATGGCGCGATCGTGAGAGCCCGCTGCACTCCTCCAATGCACGCCGCCCGCCCGCTTCAGGGAATAACGGCCCTCCTGCGGACCCCTGGCGGTCCGTGGGGTTCCTTACCCCGCGGGCTGTGTGCACGCAGCCCCCGCGGTACGTGGGTGGGGTCCCCTGCTGCACCGGGCCGTCCACAACAATATTGTTTAGATCAGGTCTCCGCCTTGAAACAGGCGGAGCATCCTGCCGACTACGCCAGATGTGAACGGCACCCGGGCACAGACAGGCGGACATGTTGTTTTTAAACCACCACACGTTTATTACAGCGAATATTTACAATAATTATGGTCACCAAGACCCCCAAATAATGGTCACAAAGACCCAGTTCAGTGCACAAACCCCAAATCACACAAAGTTCTGGCCACAATGCCTTTCTTCGGGCCGCCTCCACTCTCCACTGCTTCGTCCTCCTTCCACCCGACTCCAGCTCCGAATGAATGGAGACGGCCCCTTTTATAGAGGACCCGGATGAGCCCCAGGTGTTCCCGGCAATCTACTTCTGGCCACGCCCAAGTGTGGCGGAAGTGCCGGCTGTCCTCCCGGCTGCTCTCCGGGCGCCGTCATAAATCTTCCCCCCAGCACTTCCTGGTGTGGCGGGAGTGCTGGGGAAACAAGTCCCCAAGGCATTGGGGCGTCCTGGCGGTGACCACGGGCCCCTACAGGGAAGGGCTTCCATGCCCTCGACCCGTGGCCCCAAAGCAACCCGGAAGGCAAACCCCCGTGGTCCAGGCAGGGCTCTGACCCTCTTCCGGTCCCTCCTGGCGTCCCGGCCGGGTCATGGCCCCTGGCATCCCTGACACTATCTATCTATCTATCTATCTACCTATCTATCTATCTATCTATCTATCTATCTATCTATCTATCTATCTATCTATCTATCATATAGTTCATTATCTATCTATCTATCTATCATAATATTTGCAGAATAAGTGCAGCCACATTCCTATTGTGTATTTTGGATATTCTAAATGCAGGTAATCAGAAGTTAGCCTCCACACCACTCCTGACACCCTCTGTGGGGAGTTTTATCGATTTGCATGCGTTCAGGTGGGTGTCCTTCCACAACCCAAAAACATCCATCTTAGCGTAACTTACTACACTAATTTGAAGGAAGCAGAAAGCTCATTAAAGACACTTGAAGAGGATTGCTTTTTGGACAGTTCTTTACCATCATTCCATGTATAAACATTCATAACACTCTTAAATGAGTCGCGCACAGTGTGTGGCAGGTAATTAAAGAGAAGATGATATAAGTATCCATGCAGTACACTCATCTACTTTTAGGACAGGAAGTTGTCCCTGATGGAAAGACTTGCTTCTCATGGCTTTCAAGAGGGCACTTTACTGTGGTCTTGTGAACGTTTTAAAAAGAAGGGCCAGTTAATTCGAATTAAAAAGCAAGACCATTCAAATGCACATTTCGAGAAAGCCTTCGTGTAATCATGAGTCACCTCCACGAGATGCTTTCACGTCCACAGCTGCACATTGGGTTCTGCTATGTGAAATTCCCATTATTTGGTGCACCGTGCAGGGATGGCAAATGCAAGTCATTTCTGGAATAAACTGGAGAAGTCAAGTTTCCGAGGTTGGGTCCCTTCTTTTTTTCTCTGTGCTTTTCTCTTTCTCAACTCTTTTCTCCTCTTTTCTTCTCCTTTGACTACCAGCACGTGTATCTTTGCGACCCGCAAGCTCGCCCTCTCCATGTGCTGCACACGTGTGGCCACAGACCTGGAGGTTAGTCGCCCCAACATCCGCTCAATCCGCAAATCTGTTCTGTCAGTGTCACTGAATAACTGGGCACTGTAACATTTAGCTTTGCGATCGCCTACATTTAAGTTAATGCGGTCGGCGGGGTTCACTTGGGTGCTGGCTGGGCATTGACAGCAAACGCGAACGAGAAGTCTTAAGAGAGCGATGACCACTTGTTCTTCACGCCGATCTGCCAAAGCTGCTGTAACGATCTCGTTTTATGAAATTTTTGACCCCCGATACACAATTAGCAGTAATGTAATTGTTTATCGCTTCCACGCGGTGCTAGCTGTTCAGGATTTACCACTGCGCCGCTGAGGGGGGCTTTGCGCGTGCACGTATGTGTGTAAGTGTGCGCGCGAGCTCGCGAGCGGAGGAGTTTGTGAGCCCCGTGACACTAACAGGACTGCGTGTGTCTCCTCCTCGTCTTCTTCTTCTTCTTGTTAGCTTTTAGTTATCCTTCATATGAGCTCAGCTATTAGAATGAGCTCCCGCCTGACAGGACTATAACTGATCCGAACAAAAAGAAGCCCCCTAAATACTGGAGACAGGGGTCTCAGTGCTGTGACGAAATAGAAGATGCAGCGCAAGTAAATCCCGATACACCTTTTATATTAGGCTTTTTCTCTTTTCTTCAAAGGACAAGTACAGCGGCGAAGTTGTATTTCTTGGAAGGTTTTTGTTGAGGAAGCCGTTCATCAGTTGAATGTGAGCATCAGCGCAACCCACGGGCTCGATGAAGGTTGATTCATCTCTGGACATGTGCCGCCCTTACCCGATCGTTGTTCTCCTCGGCGTAGCGACACTCCTGGCTCGTGTCCTCCTGGCACACGAATGCTCACCTTGTGAAACCCGGACGTGCCCTCCGCTAACTTCGCTTGGCTGCCTGGCTGGTCGCTCCTTGGCACGGGACCCGTGCGGATGCTGCGAGCGCTGCGCCGGGCTGCAGGGGGAGTCGTGCGGAGGCAAGGACTGGGAGGTCGGGATTTGCGAGGAGGGACTGAACTGTGAAACGGCTGATGGGACTGGACTGATCAAGCCGCCTGATCGAGGACTGTGCAAAGGTAAATTGACCCGAAATCGATGATTTGATTGTAGCGGCTCGTCCTAATTCACCACATGAGCAACTCAGATATTAATGCGTTAAAGTTGTTAACTTAAGCGGAGAGCTGCTCATACAGTTATCGTCAATAGCTGGACTTTGGCTTTGCATATTGCAGGTGGCCACTTCATCAGGTTAAGTGACGAGTAGTGTCACCTACGGCAAACTAAAGGTGGATATGAAGGAGAAGCGTAAAGATGTACTTAAAGCACTAGGATGATTTGGGAGTTATAACAGAAGCTATAACCCTGGCAAACCGTTGAACGGGGTCAATATTAGCAAGATAGAATAAGTGGGCACAAGTTTGATTTGTCATCGGGTCTAGTGATATAATCATTGTGGCTCCAGAGGTGTAAGTAACGGCCGTTTATTATCGTGCTGACACCTTTATCCAGAGTGATTTAGAACGTTAGAGATTCAATTGTTTCCATTTTCTTTTTCATTTGGAGCACAAGCAGGTGAAATTCATTGCTTTGAATCCATAACCTCAGGGTTTGAGGTCCAGAGCCTTAACCACAATGCCACACTGTCAGCTACTTCTTCACCTTGCCATTGTGAGAAGATACATAGCTTGTGGTTTGATATATGCGGTATTTGTAAAATTAAATAATCTGAGATTATGATCACTGTGACAGATTCTGTCTGACATACGACTGACTTCGTCTATTATTGTCTCTGTGCCCAGTCAGTCTGCGTGGAGTGCACTTTGAGATGATGCTGATGACAGGTGACGCATCCAGAACAGAAAACCTACCCCACCTGTGCTCCGGTCCCAAATTGTGACCCGAGGGTCATCTTTATGAACACTCTTAAAAATATTTGTTTTAAAATAGCTTTTTTTACTGGGCTGTATGGTTCCGCAAAGCTCCATTGCTTGTCAAAGAAACATTTCATCCTGGGAAGACATCTTTGCGTGTGAAGGTTCCTAACATGTTCGCAAAATAGAAATCTTTAATGTGTAGTACACTGGAAAAAAATAATATTAAATTTACGGTAAAGTACTGGCAGCTGTGGTTGCCAGAATTTTACCGTAAAAAAAGATGGTGACGATATTTTTAGGTCCACGGTATAATTTTATTTACAACACATTAGACTAGAAGTGAATGTTTAACCGTAACCTGAAATTCATGCATTGTAATAAATACATTAGAACCATTAGAAAATGTCGTCAGGATCGAACACCAGTACACAGTCTGCCTCAGTAAAATAACAACAACCAAAAGCAAACATTTTGTATCATTTAATTATATGCAATGAATAGAGTTGAATGTTTAAGGAAGTTATGGCCCACTGCCTGTTGGAAAAGTGACGTTTGCTTTGGGGTGTCTAGTGACCTACAGGTGTGCCGCAGCTTATCGAATACAGAGAGATAGAATGAGAGAGAGGTTAGAAACACACGCTGATACCACGCATTGCCTCACCCACCACTTGACAAACTAACTCAGGATCCCATATTAGGAGCCGAGTGTAGCCATGCAATGGGTGACACCTCAGCACCACACTAATTCAGATGGAGTGGAACATTGTGAGGTTTTTATGGTGGCTGGAGTGCCAATTCTGCCACCAACCCCCAACCCAACACAAATCAACTTCTATAACCTCAAAAAAAAAACCTTCAGCACGCAGGGATAAATAAGTCTGCTAACTTTATTGAAGTTTTTTTCCCGCACGGTGCAAAGGTATGTGGATCACCAATAACAATACGGTAAAAGGGGGCGTGTCTTTATGCAAATATTGTGACGTCGGTGTTGCTGACACAGCACTTCACCGTTTTACATTTTACAGTTGCTTACCTTCGCTATTTAACAGTTTTACACGGAAAAATTAACAGCGATTTTTTTCAATGTAGGTGACCGTGCAAAAAACTTTCAAAACAAAAAGATCTGAACTGAGCCTGTGTTGTTGTACGCAACAAGAATCCAGAAACCCATTTGTATTTCAATCTAATTACGGTTGTCTAAGAAGCCTGCTACAAGTCTAATTAAATAAAAGGTTCTTTCTTGAGCCTTTGTTGAGGGCTGTTCTTTTGGAAACAAAAATGGTTCCCGTATGGCATCCTTCAGAAGAACCACTTCGGCAGTTTAATTTTTAAGAGAGTATGTGAAATAAAAAGTATGTGTTCAAGTTTGCTATTGCAAAGAAATTAACAGTCCATTGATTTTTCATGTTGTTCTCAAATTAAAATTGCTTTTGGCTCTAGGGAGGTGTTTTTACGGTTTAACTGTTAATGATTGCATGCAGATTTCTTATTATATTTTCATAAATATTTGCATCCTTCAAGCAAATGCAGTTCATGAGTTAATGAGCAATCACTGTAGATTTACCATTAAATTGCTAGTTGTCAAGATGCCAGTTAGTACTATAAATATTTCAGTAAGAAATTGCATGGAAATAAGAGTAATTACTGTAATGCACGTACAGTACATTTCTGCGGACAAAGGTATTGTGCCTATCATTTATTGTCTCTCTGTTATAATAAAAAAAAACCTGGGATGAGATGTGACTTTTTCAGAGAGACACTTTCACATCCTGCAAGACGAGACTTTGTGCCAAGAGATTTAATGACGCCCAGGGCCGGAAATAAAAGGCAAAGAGTAGATGACAAAGTAGAAAGTCGTAAAGAATTCAAAAACGTTGGCGTGATACACATGCAGAGCAGGTTAGAGATAATGTAAGTATGAGAAATTCGAAAGTCTCAAAAAAATGATAGTAAAGATCGCATTAATGCAAACAAACTGAAATTATTACTCGGTGAAATAACGGAACAGCGAAAAGAGATTGAATATATTGTTCAGATTTAAGTCGGAGACTTGTAGATCGTCTAATTCGTGTTGCCATGAGGAAAAAGTAGTGTTTCTTCCCAATGAAGAGGCGTATCCGCGAGAATTAAAAGATTTGATGTTTGGTGAAAGTGAAATCCACATACGCGAGTGGCAGAGATGTGAAGTGGCTGGCGTGTAGCGCAGGTGGGGGGGTTGGCAAGCGAAGCCCCCTAGTTTAAAAGAAAAAAAAAATTAAAACTTAATATTGCAGTAGTTTGGAATTTTTCTTTCTGGAAAAATAAATACAGTAGTAATGAAAAGCATATCAATTTTTAATTTTATTAATATAATGTACATACACAAATAAAACACAAAGATATTCAACAATTAAGAAAGGCTTTCATAATTAGGAGCATGCTTTTGTCCTGCTTGCTGTGCGACCCGCCATAAAGCAGCTCCCACTGTCACACATAACCTGCAGCACTCATTTGGGGGATAGTTGTCTTAACTACCATTAACGTTTATTTCTGTTAATTACCTGCAGTTTTGTCCTGCCTGTGGGTTTTGTGGGTGGTCCTCAAAGAGCCAGGGCCAGCAGACAGTCACCTCCAAGAACTGCCCTCCAGCCTATAAATCCAAAGGGGCTCCCACAGTTCCTGGCGGTTCATTTGAATGTGCTAGGGAGTGATGTGTGCTTACTGTGATTTTCTGGATTTTGACCATCCTACTCTATTTTTCAACCCCTCTCCTTGCTTGCACTGATGTACCTTATTGCTTCAGGAGGTTCCTATTCCCAGTTGTGCTGTAAAGAGCTTTCTTTTGTTAAATAGCATTTTTGTGAAAATAAATCTTTTATTTTATAAAGATATTAGTGGTCCTCTGTTACTAGCCAGGGTTTTTTAACAGGATTTCCCTCTCTGGTGTGCATTTTTGGAACTATTCAGTACCTGCATGCTTGACTCCAAGTTTACAACAGTATATGGCAAATCGTTTGGATTTTCTTCATTGAAGAGCTTTTCAGAGTACCCCTTCCATCTGCTTTTGATGTTCACATGCTCACTCAAAACCACACCATGCTCATCTTTCACCTGCTTCATCTAACATCTTTCCTAGCCTTGCTCCCAGCTTTCACTATTCTGTCTCCCTCTTTGGTCTCCAGTTCTTCATTCAAGTCCACCAAAGTCTGTGCCTTGGTTTTTGCCACTGTCCTCTTTGCCTTCTTGTTTGTCTGCTAATACATTTCTAGATCTTCCTCCCTCTCTCCCTGATGTCTACTTTGCCACATTCTTAGCCTTTGTCACGTCCTGCCCCTCCCTGCTCCACCACCACAGCTCTTTGCTCCAGCTGGTCTCCTTCTTGTCGTCCTACCTCACAGCTCTTCTCCTCTTTAAGGCTTTAGGTTTTACAGCCCTTCCTGACTCAAACCCTCTCCATACAAACCAATTTTTCCTCATGTGCATATTCTTCAAAAATAATTGTTCTCGGGTGAAAGTCCGTTCATTTTAAGTTTTATTAACTTAATACAACAGTGCTTTGGGAAAAATAGTTAAACCAGATTAAATGTTAAAGCCATGTTGTCTCGAGGAGAAGCTGGGCCGGCCTTTGTGGTGTCGGGTGTATGGCAGATTTCATTCCAAACTTGTTTAATTTCAGCTAAATGTTAGACCTCCCAGGATTCACTGCATTTTCTCCCCATAGACAGTAATTTACTGTAAACATGATTAACATCAAGCTTTTTTTTTTGGAGTGCATTGTGTTTAACAGTAAAATACTTTCATTGTGAAAAATACCTGTACACCCAGCCATCCATTATCCAACCCACTATATCCTAACTACAGGGTCACAGGAGTCTGCTGGAGCCAATCCCAGGGCGCAAGGCAGGAAACAAACCCCAGGCAGGGCGCCAGCCCACCGCAGAGAGCACACACACACACTAGGGACAATTTAGGGTCGCCAATGCACCTAACCTGCATGTCTTTGGAGTGTGGGAGGAAACACATAGAACACGGGGAAAACATGCAAACTCCACGCAGGGAAGACCCGGGAAACGAACCCAGGTCTCCTAACTGCGAGGCAGCAGCGCTACCCACTGCGCCACTGTGCCACCCAATACCTGTACATTTGCAGCAATTTTTACAGTGAAGCTGTGAGAGTTTTTTTTTTGGGTGAGCAAAGCAAATGTCAAATTGGCACACAATTGTGAATTTGTGATGGATTTCTTATCCAAGAATGGCTAAACGTCTTCATGTGCTTCAGTGAGAATTGCTGAAAATAACACTTAAAGGGATTTATGTTCTCAATAGAGTTACAAGGTGTGATACAACAAGAGGCTTTGAGATTCACCCATGTACATGTGCTTTAGCAGCCCGGTTATTCACAGAAGCCTGGCTTTGAAAATGCCGTGTATGCCTTTATTCTGGTTGGACAAACTCGGTTATCGGTCTCTGAGAAACCAGGTGTAAATAAACCCTCTGCCAGGCTGTGCTGATTTCTTCCATTTTTTTTGCCTAGAAGGGTTTTTTCTTGGCTGTCAAAAAACAAGGTTATTGTGGCGTTGCTTGTGTTACTTTGGGCTATACAAGAGATAAACTGTTTTTGATGTTAAGGATTTTGTAGTTTGCACATGTCCATTATGTGCTGTGTTCACCTGCAGAAGTATTTGCATTGCACACACTTTCAGCAACCACAGGTAGAGGTAGAAATGTCCACAAAATAAATTATCAGAGGCAAATATTCGGGTGATTGCATTATCCCTTCTCCCTGCTGAAGTAATCTGTCTCAATAATTCCGTAATCGTTAAATTTATGTTGATTCGCTGAACCGGCAGTGGTAGGCTCAGCAACACAATCTCGACAGCAGTAGGGTAGTAATGTGTGTTATGTAGTCAGATTACCTTTTAAAGTATCAAGTACAGGGTGGCCCACGAAAAAGAAGCCCGCCTTTCTGCCAGAGTGGCGCGCCGATTGTCTACCCTCATCACGAAAGCTGTGTAGACGTAGAGCAAACGTGTGAGTACGAGCTGAGCGACATGTATAGTATTCCATTCCACAAAGAATCATTTTCAGCACTTTCTGTAAAGAGTGAGTAAAGATTTTTGCATTTCAAGTTCTTTCTTTCTTTATGGAAGGGCGCCTTTTTTCGCCAGGGAGGCGGGCTACTTTTTCGTGGGCCACCCTGTACTATTTCAATACTTACCTCAGCGAAGTAAACCAGGTTACACCTAAGGATCCTGTACTCTGTACGTGTCCATCGCACATGCATCCAGCAGCCACAGGCAGAAACCACTGGAAGACTCCACAAAGATAAATTACTGGGCAATCACATTATTCCATTTCCTGGTTGAAATAACCTGTCTCAAAATTTCAGAAACTGCTAAATTCACATTGATGAGCTGAATGTACAAGTGCTAAACTCAGCAGCACAATTTCATGAGTAGACTTGCAGGTAACTCCTGAAAAGTATCGTGTGTTAAGCAGTCAAATTATTTTTTAAAGTAACAAATAACCAAATGCAATACTTACCATATATAGTCGCATTTAAGTTCTCCCGCTGATAAGTCGGGACTTGATTTTACTGTATAATTTCTGGTATTTTATAATGTCGGTCGTATAAATCGAATGTGGAAAACTCACACGCTTGGTCCAAGAGATTATGATATGCTAACCTCACCTGAGAGAGAAACCACGGAGCACACGGCCTTTTTTTCTGTTTATTGTGCCTACGTGACCACACAGTGATACCTGAGCTGTTCTGAAGCGACGTTTGCACTGATTTGTGTTTTTTTTTTTTGTATTTTACACACTCATACACCTTTATCGTAAGAGCATCCCTTATCTACAATGGAGCGTTCGATCAGAAGAAAATATGAAGCTGGTTTTAAATTAAACGTCGTTGAAGTAGCGAAAGAAATTGGTAACTGAGCTGCTGCCACAAAATGTGATGCGTCTGAGAAACTGATGGGAGATTGGAGGAGGCAAGAAGATGTAAAAAAAAAAACCAACAAAATTGTCATATTTTTGAACGGGCGCATATGTTTTTTGGGTTTCCAGACCCGACTTATACGCGAGTATATACCATACTTTTATTGAAGTAAATATATCAGTGTTATTATCTCGGCAGCACTGAGTGTAAGCCAAGAAGGACGTGTACTGGTGTGCCGCTCCTTTGCAGGACAAAGTGTGCTTTGAATGAAATATGGCAACAGAAACATGAGTAATAAAGTGTCATTTTAGTTTTCATCCAGCTCTTTGCTATAGATGTGTTGAAACTCTGTGATCGGGTGACACAGCAGCCATTGTTCATACCATGAATCATCAGGGCTCGGGTTGAGGATGTGAAAAGAAGATGGAGGTGATTTACATCAAAGCACACAAAGGACTAAATGTATTTATGAAACACAAGAACCTTATCATGTTTGGTTGTGTGTCTGGTCAGGTTTTCATGTGTGTTTAGGATTAAATAATGAATGGTAGCCAGTCAAAATACAAAAGAAGAAGGCATAACACACACTGTTTGTAATGTATTACATTTTACAATATCCATCCATCCATTATCCAACCTGCTATATCCTAACTACAGGGTCACGGGGTCTGCTGGAGTCAATCCCAGCCAACACAGGGCACAAGGCAGGAAACGAACCCCGGGCAGGGCACACACACACACCCACACCAAGCACACACTAGGGACAATTTAGGATCGCCAAAGCACCTAACCTGCATGTCTTTGGACTGTGAGAGGAAACCCACGTAGACACGGGGAGAACATGCAAACTCCACGTAAGGCGAACTCGGGTCTCCTTACTGCAAGGCAGCACTACTACCACTGTGCCACCGTGCCGCCCATTTTACAATATGTTGCTATATAATATATTTAGTTACTTTTTTGTAAGTAATGAATAATGTAACTAACTTGTTTTCGGATTTATGGGGTCTGATGAGGACATTTAACGTTTGTTTTGTTTTTGTGAAAGCTGCATAGGTTGGCTCTAGCATGTAAATGGGTTTTATTTAGAAACCTGCTATCTGCCTTTCCTGGGTTACCTCGCCTTAATCCAGTTTTGTGTGTGCCTGTGAATTCACTCAGTGTCAAAGCAGAGAAGCAGAGAGTGACATGAATACATTTGTATACAGTTTTGGCACCGGATGTACAGTGTAGGTGCTGATAAGGTTAAGGGCACCTCAGGAGGGATACCTAAATAATAAGACGCAGAAGTCATATGGAACACAAATCATAAACTTACCAGTAATGGCGCATTGCATGATAACGTGCAGTGACTACACTTGACATGAGAATTCCTAGTTTTCATTCTCTTTCTCTGTACATTTATCATTCGTTTGCTCAGAGGTTGATGCATTTGCTGCATCCTGAGCAGCTCTTCTTTTCTCCACCCTAGCGGCCCGCTTCTTCTCTTCTTTCGGTGGCATCTTTTTGTGTTAAAACTGATTAAGTCAGTGTTTGTGTTGCAATTATTTAGTACGTTTTCCTTATTTTTTCACTTAAGCTGTCACTGAAGTGTTCAATCTGCCTCAAGAATGATTTAAGATATGAAGATGTAGAGGCAGTGATGGCAAAGGTGGTAGGGGTGAGAAAATGGCGCCCGTACACATGCGCTGCACG
The DNA here is from genome assembly GCF_016835505.1 of Polypterus senegalus. NCBI lineage: Eukaryota > Metazoa > Chordata > Cladistia > Polypteriformes > Polypteridae > Polypterus > Polypterus senegalus. Next base: position 51,241,979 of record NC_053171.1, read on the forward strand.
GCCACCCTGCTGCTGAGAGATGATTCTACAGTAAAATAAAATAAAAATAAAAGAGGAATACAAATCATCACCCTAAAATCGGATAATAGATGTCACATAGTATATGTGTACCAAATGTCAGGTCAATAGGTCAAACGGTTTTTGAGCTACAGGTGATTTAAAATCACAGACAGCCACGGTAGCATAATATATATAAAGATCATGCACGATGCAAACTGATAATGAAAGAAAATGAAAGCTAGAGTTGTGAGAAGACCCAGTGGCCCCTCTCTCTGTTTCTCCAGCCCACCTTTTTTCATTCTCAGTTCACAAAGAACCAGAGCATCTCCCAGCAATGTCACAAATCACGTTCACACACTTTTAGTGACATAGCAAATTCACAATTTCAGTCTCAAGGAGAGGAAGATTTAGAAAGATTACAGGGATTGAAGTTTGGTGGCAGGATGAGTTGGGGTTTGGTCCGGCCCTCCTCGCACCAACATTTCGAGATGATTACCCTTGTTATCCATGACAAGTGCTGGATCTTTTCACTGAGGTATGGCTGTGTTAATTTTTGCAGTTCATCTGGATTACATTTTATGAACTAGATATTATCGGTTTCTAGTAAATGTGTAGATGAACTGAAGTATAAGATCAGAGTGTCAGCTGTTTTATGTGAAAACGTGTTGCATGTTTTGTTAACTTTGTATTTGGGGGGCATGTTGTCTGAAACTGTATCATAGAGTATGTAGTTTAAAACTAACCCGATTCCTTAAATTATGATCTGTTCAGGTTTCATTGTAAATCAGCACTAAGACGTTCTTGGCTTACTTTTGATTTGTTAAGTGTGTGGTGAGTGAAGGACGACAGTCTTGGCGCTGAAGGCCACAACATGCAGCACATGACGTCTAGAGAGCGTTTGAGGCAGCTGCAGAGCTGACGGTGGCCTTGGTGATGGTAAAAGTGAGCCGTGTGTTTAAATGCCCCACTTGATCCCACTTGATCTTTTAAATTACAGTTGGTGAAAAAAGAGGCTGAACATAAACATCATAAACAATACACACATATCGACCCAGACATCCAGGGGTTCCCCTTTCTCATTGCACTGTTTCAGCTCACTGCCTGATAGCGGAAAGTGTGTAGTTTTATCCATCCTGTTACCATGACTGAGTTTTCTTCTGCTTCGGGCTGCCAGCTTTTGTAAGTCTGAAGGAACTGAACTGTAAAAGTGTGAATATTTATTTTCTGCAAGGTTTAATTTACTTCAAAGCTATTTGACTTCTGCTAATCTCTTCAGCTCTCCTTTTGAAGAAAATGAATTTATTGAAATAAAAGATAGGCAATAGGATTTGAAAAGGACTTACAAAAAAAGCACTTTATAGACGGACAGATAGCTGTGTTTCTAATTGCAACATGTGTCTTAGGACACCAGCGCCAGAATTAATCTGTCCTTCCATATTGTGCACGTGCAGACCATGAGCTCTCAATTTGTACAGGTCAGCCAACATATAAAAATATGATGAGAATAGAGACACAAGTCGGCTGACATTGTGAAAGCAAATACTGCAACAGTGCACACAAGAGGTAGTTAGAAGAGAATTAAGAACAGAGACAATAGCAAAAACAGTGAGGTGTGAGTAAGTGAGGTCATTGGTAATCGGTGCGGCGCTAGGTGCTTGGAGCAGATGTGGCAGCACAAAGCCATAGAAAACATCAAATACAAAAGCCACATCAAAGTGAGTGGAATCAGCAGTGCATGGGCTCGATTCACCTTTACATGATCTATATGCCAGGGTCAGATAAGTCGATGTTGTACAGTATAATTTTTGTCTATATTGTGTAATATTAATGTCAAGAACAATTCAATTAGTCATATTTGCACTGAATACAGTTCTATCTTTGTAGTGCTGGCATCCTGGGTGTAAATCACGGCCCATCGCCCTAATGCCGAGTCCACATGTTCTACCCTCGTGTTTCTGTACTTTTCTTTGGGTATTTTTGACTGGTCCCCCACAGTCTGAAACATGACACTAAATGTTAATGCATAGTAATCCTGAAGTGGTTTAACCTGCATTGGCCGTGTCTAACAGTGACAGAGCAGATCACATTCTCCACTTATGTTACTATGTGTGCGTATTGTAAGCCTTACCCGGCGCTCACCAGTTCCCATTTACTACAGATAAATGTGTAACACTGCCACTTGAGAGTATTTGATTGTGGAAATAAGTGATTATACAGAGTCACTGCAGATCCTCTTTCAGGTTGGATGGAGACCATTGGTGAAAGCTACTGTATGTTTAGGTCCCTCCAGAGATGTTCAGTTGGACTCAAGAACATCCCCAGAGTTGTAAACTTTTCCTGTGTTGTCTTTGCTGCTAGAAGGTGAACCTTCAGCCCATTCTGAGGTTCACAGCAGGTTTTCATTAAGCATATCTCTGTTCTTTGCTCCATTCCGTTTTCCCTCAACCTTGTCTAATCTCCCATTTCCTGCTCCTGCCACTACCATGCTTCACTGTTGGAATAATTTTGTGATGGGCAGAGCCTGCTTTCTTCCAGACATGTCACTTATATTGGCTTCATCAGTTTCAGAGAATCTTGTTTCTCATTTTCTGAGAGTCTTTAGATGCCTTTTTGCAAAATCCAAGTGAGCTTTCATGTGTCTTTTACTGAGGAGAGGCATCTGTCTGGCCACTCAGATTAGTGAAGTCTTGCAGTGGTGGTTGTCCTTCTGGAAGTTTCACCCATTTTCACACAGGTTCTCTGGAGCTTAGCCTGAGTGACCATTGGGTTCTTGGTAATCTCACTTACCATGGCCATTCTCTCGTAATTCCCCAGTTTGGCTGGGCAGCCATTTTTAGGAAGAGTCATGGTTGTTCCAGACTTATTCATTTAAGAATTATGGAAGACACTTTGCTCTCAGGAACTTTGAATGCTGCAGTGCTCCCCAGATGTGTGCCTCGACACAGTCCTCTGGCAGAGTCCTGCAGGCAATTCTTTCGACCTCATGGCTTAGTTTTTGCTCATCTTTGGGACCTTCTATGGGACAGATGTGTGTGTTTCCTAATCATTCTAGTCAACTGAATGGACCACAGGTGGACTCTGAACATCTCAGTGATGACCAGTAGTATGGGATCCACCTGAGTCAAAGCAAAGGGTCCGAATACTTGTGTCAGTGTTCATTTTTTTATTCATTATTTCCAAAAATTCCTGAAATGCTATTTCTGGTTATTCATTCTGTGGTATTGAATGTTTGATGAGGGAAAAAAATGAATTTAAATACAGATGGCACTGTATCTAGATGTAATAAGCCCCTATGTTTTAATGTAAAATAATATTTATTTTGAAGATTTTTGCCTTATCCTACACCTTAGTCAGATGCAGTTTAGTATGCAAGAAATATTCTTTAAAAACTGAAAAACAGCAAGGGGAGGAACACCACGAGACCAAAGAAGCTGACAAGATGTGCTAACATTATTTGGAGTATGCCAAAGACATTGGGATACCAAAATCAACTCTTGTATGTGTAGAAAACGACAAAGGAATGTTTTTTTGTTTTTTTTTTTTTATTTAAAAGAGACTTTAAGCACAGAGGCAAAGCGGGAAGTAAGAATACAGCCTGCAGCAGTCACTCATATCTGTAACCAGTGTCATTTGCATTCATTAAGCACGGGTATGTACAAGCAGTCTATTTTAAAACAGTTGTCTTTAATGAAGAATATTCCCTTTATTACCGTTGGAACACCTGTGGTTTCCTGTTTATTGAGTGAGCAGTTTAGGATTTGAAGTCAGCTTAAATTCCGTGGACGCTTTTTACAAGTGTTTCCTTTCATGTCCACAAAGATGTGCGTATTTCGTTAATTGCTGACTCTGAACTGGCCCCGTGTGAGTGTTGCTGTGTGTGTGTGTGTGTGTGTGAGTGGACTGTCATCTTGTCCAGGGTTCATTATTGCCTCACCCCCTGGTGACACTAAATTGGATTAAATTGGTTTCCAGATGCTATGTTTATGTAGTAGTAGTTGTCCTGTCACAGATACAGTGAAACTATTCTTGTATTTATTACCAATAAGATGATATCACAACTTTTTGAAGCCATGGTAAACAGAAATCAATTTAAAAACATTGAATTAGGGTGTTTATAAGAAATATAATGATTGACTTCATGAGGTAGAAGTACATCAAAAACAAGAATAGTAGCATGAGATATCTGAAATATTGAAATGTGTGCTTGAAATTAATCGTTTAAAGCCCAAATGTCCTAGATTGTAATAGAAATTTAATGGTTTTCACCCTCTCATGGAGATCCATAGAGGGCTAGATTGCTAATAAAGAATCAAAAGTAACATATTTGTAATCACTAACCTTAAAACAGTCCAAGATGATACCTCACATGTTTATGTTTGCTCCGTTCAGTTTTTCCTCAACCTTTACTAGCCTTTCCAGTCTCAGATGATGCCTCCGCTGTACTTCACTGTTGGAATGGTATTGCATAGGTGAGGAACGGTGCTTGGTTTCTAAGGAACTGATGCCAAACAGTTCAGTGTTGGTGTCATCAGACCAAACTTTCTCATAGTTGGAGACATTTAAGGTGCCTTTTTGCAAACTCCAACTGTTTTTCATGTGTTGTCTGGTCACTCTGCCTTAAAGATTCTAGGGCGAAGTGGTGGCTTTGAGGCTAAGGATCTGCACTGGTAACCTGACACTGTCAAAAGAGATCATACTCTGCTGGGCATTTGAGCAAAGCCCTTAACCTTCAATTGCTTCCAAGGGCGCTGTACAATGGCTGACCCTGCGCTCTGACCCCAAGGGGCATGCGAAACTAACAAATTCCTGATATAAGAAATTGTATAAGGTGAAATAAAGAAGAAAAAAAAAAAAAGATTAGATTGGTGTAGTGTCAGTTGTTCTTTTTGGAGGATTCTCCCATTTCCACAGAGGTTCCTTGGAGCTCAGCCAATGTGATCATTGAGTTCTTGGTCACCTCTCTTACCACGGCACTTCTCCCATGATTGCTCAGCTTTTCCCATATATTTGTTACAATCCTGTGTCACAAGAATGAGACTTAGACTTTATGAAAGTTTGAGGCAGCCACCCATGTTCCACAGCTGCAAAATGAATTATTTTAAACAGACATGTTCACAGTTTCGAGTCCACAATAGAAATGATTGTATTGAGGTAAAATGGTGTCTTTAAAGGTCAGTAAAGGAAATTACGTCATCGGGGCTGGAAGTGAAGTAATCATTGGGCCTAGAACCGGAAGTGACGTTGTCGGGACCGGAAGTGATGTCGTCATCGGCGCCGGTACCCAGCGGGATTTCCCGTGGGTGGTCTGCAAGAGACTGAGAGAGACAGTAAGCGCACCCTGTCGCCCCCTGGTCTGGCGTAGAATTACTGTCATTTAGGCCCTTCAGCTGTCTCCCAATCGCACGTGTGTGACACCTGTCTTTAATATATGCAGGAAGTTCCTTTGACCTTGTAGCTTAGTTTTTGTCACCTGTGATACTTCTATAGACACGTGTGCATCTTTTCTAATCAGTCTGACTGAATTGAACACAAGGTGTAGAAACAGTCCAATGATGATCTATAAAATGGGATACACCTGAGCCAAAGTGAAGGGTCTAAAGTGTTGTATGATTGTTTTTTTGGGTCTTTTATTTTTAATGCATTTTTAAATATTCCTAAAATCCTGTTTTTGCTTTGCTATTCTAGGGTATTGTGTGTTGCTTGAAGATGGAAAAATAAATGTAAATGACTTTAGCACAAGGCTGCAGCATAACAAAATGTGTAAGAAAGTAAAGGGGTCTGAATATTTTTTGAAGGCAAGGTAGCTGATTCTCAGGAGCAGACCTATATAAGCTTGACTTTGATGGATTATTAGTATAAATAAGACAAAAACAAGATAAAGGTTTGGGGGTTCCGCCCCATATGCTGTAGGTTTCAAGCAAAAAGAAATTTAAGCAAGTAATCATCCAAGACTGAGCCGTAATAAAGACTGACTAAAGGAGAGGAATGATCGGGTTTTATAGCTGGAGGGCAGGAAGAGGCGGGTCCTCAGGCAGAAATGGAGTTAGTAGGGGGGTGGGAACTGCTGCTGGGAGTGGGAGGAGTTTAAGGCAGGCTTTCCCTCTGGAGGTCTGTTAACAAGGGAGGAAAGGCATTAGTGCAATGAATCAACCTCAGACTCTGCGTCTTACTCCCACCAAAGCCCTTAGACTGCTTTTCATGCGCACGTGTGTGGCATGGTCTAACCCAGATATTTATTTTCAGTGATAATTCTTACTTCCTTATGTTAAATGTATTTATCCCCGTCAAAGTCCCACCTAGTTTCTTACCAGGCGCTGACCTAACCAATAAGGGTCAGTGGCTCGTACTTTTTTCCTAAGAGGAGGGCAGTAGTTTGATTAAAGACCTCATTAAAAGTTGCAAAAGCTCTGCGGTGATATTTGACTCGACCGGCCAATTCCACTTGAGGTTATAGAGGGAAGAAATGGGTCATCTGCAGTGAAAAGGAGGGTTTCAGGAAATGTGAAAGTAGTGGTGCTCAAACAAAAACCAGCTGTAGCATGGCTGCAATGGAAATGTAATCATTACAAGAAAACAAGCTTAGCATTGTCAAAAGGTAGCGAAATTGGTCTGCAGCAGCAAAAAGTGAGAAGACTCCTAAGAGCAGCGTGGGTAATCTCACTGGGGTCCTATACAGTTTGGAAAAAAAAGCATAACTGTCTGCTGATTGTTTTGAAAGGGTTTGGTTTAACAACTTGCACCTGTCTAAATCATTTATTTCTCTTTAATTAATGACCTTTAATGAAACTTGTAGCTCATTAAAATTTCTTTTGAGCTCATTGAGCTCTCTGACTGGTTACTTTTTACCCCCGTGATTTACAGCGTGACTGTACATAGCAGGCAGTCAAATCCAGAGCAGCTTACCATCACATTAATTAGCCTTCTAAGCAGGAAATGCAATACGGCAAAGCACAAGGAGTTACAAGGAGGAGCAATTAGATTCGTGACCTATTGACTTGTCTCCTTAAGAAGAGGTGGACGTTTAGTCTTTTCCTTGAAGCTAGGAAGTGATTTCATCTGTTGAAGTTCCTCAGTTACGGTGGGGTCAAGGTTCAAAAACCACTACAAGCACGACAGGACCCTGATAACAAAGGGCAAACTTACAGCCCCACCACGTGTTCTCCACCTGACCACTCCATGCATTCTAGTTCCGATGTGAGCAGCATAAGGTGAAAATGTCAAGGGTGACTCAACTGTAGTGCCCCAATGTCACCATTTGGAATTCCACCAAGAGCCAAGTTACTTTACAGATACCCTGTCACATCGTGGAGATGTCAGAGTACAAAAACAACATCGATAAGAATGAAACGATAATGCATACTTCAAGCAGAAACATCAGTTAGGACCACTGAGAACTTAATGGAAAGCTATTATATGTCATCAACATAAGTACTTAGGGACACCCTGAGTGGCATGTCATCTGGCCAAGTCAAGGCTGAGAACACCTTGGGTGTTCTTGCTGGGTAAAGATTCCGGCCAGATGGCACACTATCTATCTATCTATCTATCTATCTATCTATCTATCTATCTATCTATCTATCTATCTATCTATCTATCTATCTATCTGTCTACTTAGTCCCAGTACATGTTATGAATTAGCATGCAGTCATATGTTTTATTCCTACTTTTGAATTATTGTGTTTCAGATTTTCTCTTCGGTCAATGTAAATGTGCTTATGTTCTTTGTGGGTGGAGCCACAGGAGGCAGGGCCACCCTGACATCACCACATCAAAGCCCCTCCAACCAACCTGGGGAAATACAAGTCTGCCCAGAAGGCTTAGGGATCAGAGATCATTTGTGTTTGTGCAGTTTGTGAGTTACTGGCTTTAGTGAAGTCACTGGTTGCTGTTACCTTCTTGCACTGTTTTAAGGAGTCTGATTTTCAGGATTGTGTATAGTAGGACAGAATTTAGTAAATAGTATAAATGTTAAGGAGGCCTTGAATCCAGATGGGCACACACAACAGCACATAAATTCAAACAGATGACCCCCATCAGGCTGCTATCAAAGTACTGCTGTACTTTTTCCTAATTGCTGTCATTTGTATTGTTTTAGAGAGGAGGCTGCAGGGAAAAGAAAACAAGATCTCAAAGCCGAAGTCCACCAGCCCCCAAAGTCCAGTGTGCACATTTTCAGGGTGCAATTTGATGGATCATGGCTGTGTGTGTGAATTACAGAGCTGCCATGGCCATTTCTTCTATCAAAACAAGAGCGAGTGCCAAATTGCAAAAGGTGTGTTTTGCTCTGGTATGGGCACATGCAGGCCTCATATGTTAGCTTTTGTGTTTTTAGGTGTTTAAGAGTACAGTACACATCTGGAATTGCCCCAATGGCTATTATTCTGAGGCTTGGCAAGAAATCACGGCAGCTTTGTGTTACTTTTATAAATATGATAATTATGCAAGTCTCATTAAGTACCCGGTTAAAAGCATTCGTCTCAAATGCATCATTCTTTCTGCTACTCAATGACGATAGTTATTAATAACTCACAGATGGCTTCCTCATTGGCCTTTAATGAAAATTCATTAGACATTTTGGCCATGTTACCCAAATATGCATCTTTGTTAGAGATTTGTTTGGACGGGCGGATATATTGATTTCCTTTTTTTATTTTTATAAAGACAGCATTTCGCGGCACAAGAATTCAAACCCTTTACCCAAAACTTAATCAGAGCCCTTTTGTCAGTAATTATGGCCTGCATTGGTTTTGGGTCTGCTGTGACAAGATACATACACGTTGATATGCAGATTTTCTGCCATTGTCCTCTGCATTTGCTTTGGAGCTCTGCCCGATCTCTCCAGAGATGTTCAATTGGGTTCAAGTCCTGAAAATTCCTAGAGTTGTCCTTAAGCTACTCCTGTGTTGTCTTTGTTTGTCCTGTTGGAAGTTGAACCTCTGTCCCAGTCTGAGGTCCAGAGCACTCTGCAGCAGGTTTTCATTAAATATTTCTCTGGACTTTGTCCCATTCAACTCTCCCACAACATTGTGTCTGTTCTCCTAGTCTCTGCTGCTGATAAACAACACCACAGCATGAAGCTGTCATCCATGCTTCACTGTTGGAATGGTATTGCACAGGCGATGAGCGATGCCTGTACATGTGATGCTAATGATGTTTCATTAGATCAGAGAATCTTGTTTCTCACAGTCTGAAAGTTCTTTAGGTGTCTTTATGTGTAGTTCTTCAATGTGTTGTTTGGCCACTCTTTCATAAAGCCCAGACGGGTGGAGTGTTGGAGTGATGGTTGTCAGGTGCTAAGGATCTCAGCCAGAATGATTACTAGGTGCTTGGTCACGAACTCTTACCTAGGCTGTTCTTCCACGATAGCTCAATTTGGCTGGACAGCCAGCTCTAGGGAGGGTTGTGGATGTTCCAAACTTCTTCCATTTAAGGATTGGAAGCCCTGATGTTTGCCAAACTCCAAGTCACTCTGTCATAACCAGAGTTGGTTGCCTGGCCAAACTGAGTAACCAGGCAAGAAGGGCCTTGGTCAGGGAGATGATCACTCTAACAGAGCCTCAGAAGTCCTCTGCTGAGATGAGAGAACTTGCAAGAAAGGCGACCATCTCGGCCGTACTCCATCAGTAAGTTTTTTTTGATTGAGTAGCTGACTTTAGTTTATAGTTTGCCGGGCAGTAGTTAAACTCTGAGACCATGGGGAAAAAGATTCCCTAGTCTGATGTGAAAAAATTGGAACTCTTTGAGGAGATCTCCAAGCTGTATGTCTGGTGAAACCCAGGCACTGCTCAACTCCTGCCTAATAACATCCCTACGGTGAAGCATGGCAGTGGCAGTATCACGCTATAGGGACAGGAAGACTGATCAGAACTGAGGGAAGGATGAATGCAGCTAAATACAGAGAGATTCTGCTCCAGAGTGCACCTCAGCCTTGGACAATGGTTCAGTGACCTATAGCATACAGGCAAGACAATACTGGAGTAGATTCAGGACAAGTCTTTAAGTATCCTTGGAGTGCCCAGATTTAATCCCTAAAGCGCATCTGTGGACGATTCCTATCCAATCGAACTGAGCTTGAGAGGATCTGCCAGGAAGAATGGGATAAACAGGCCAAATCCAGGTATGCAAAGCAAGAAGACTACAAAATACTGAGTTAAGGGTCTTAATACTTCTATGAACGAAATATTTTAGCTTTTGATTTGTAATAAAATTTAAAACCTTACGGAAAACGTGTTCAATTTGTCATTATGCGTTATGTAGTGTAGATTGATAGGCAAAATTGGCAACTTTCAGATTGAATCTACAACACAGTAAAGTGTGCTGACAGTGAAGGAGTCTGAATACTTTCTGAATCCACTGTATGCAGACTTCTAAGCACTTGAGGTCTGAAGAGCCCAGTGATGTATAATAATCTTAAGTAGGTTTACTTTATCCCTTTAACTTACTGCCTACGGGAACCTATGACAACTGCAGAACTTCCAGATTTGTGAAGCACTCTGGTTCGGTTCAGTTGCTGGAAAGCTTTAAGTATAAGTCACAGGCATTAGGCTCTAAAATGTTTGTGAGAACAGCCAGTGTACCGTCTTAAGCTGCCCCTTCAGCCTTTACATCTGTCAACAACCTCTGGCTGTGTATATTCTGTAATCCTGTGAAAGCTGTGAATGATAAAGTCCTACTGGGTAGTTTGTAGAAAAATGAAGTCTGTAATCAGTTAGCTTTGACTGCTCAACATCGACTCCTCTGTGCAAGACTGCATTTTCTGGTAAAATTTAAAGCTAAAAGGACTGGCTAAATTAATCATATTTTCAAGGCTGCTTAATGTAATAATAATATTACATTGCCATTTTAAAAAGAGGTCTTCCATATGGTTGGATAATACTGATCCAGGAAATTAGAATTAGAGCAGAGTATGAAGCTTTTCATATATAATACATACTGTATGTCCAGCTGTACTCTTGAAACCAAACCAAATTTCACATGTGTAAACCATAAATAGTGACGTTAAAATGATTTGATTCAAAATCCACTTCCTGGACAACTTCACCTTCAACTCTTTCACTCTGTTTTTTAATCTGATTATATGCTGAGATTTTTCTTTACCCAGCAGCTCTCTCAGGCTTCTTCTGATGGCTCACTGGGAACTGACCGGGATGGCTGACCAGCTATCAGACGTAATCCGTCCAGCAGGTCTTTGGTCTGTGCAGGAGAGTCTGTCTCTCTGCAGTGTTCCATATTTCGTACTCCTACAAAGGGCAGAATGTCTTCACCTGGCCCCTCTAACAGGGCAATGGTCAACAGTTCCTTGGGGGCTTGCAATATTTAACATATTATTATTATACAAGATTGTTATGTATATATTAAAGTGGACAGCAATTAAAACATTTATGAGCTAACAGTACAAACATAGCTACAATTTCCACACAATCTGTAATCTGTTATTTTTTATTTATTGATCAGAATAGACAATACAACCTTTACTTTATGGCTATTCAGAACACATAATACTGTATTCATACGCCATTACCCAAACTCTGTCTAACACTCTTAAAAATGTGTGCATAATGCAACATCTGAAGTGTTCTTTACAGGGGATTTCTCCTGCTTATGGAGTCATTGTCTGAAATCTGTGCCGTGTATGGATCTGCTAATTTTGCCTGTCTGCCAATTGTAAAGTGTTGGTCCTGTCAGATTTCATTTTGAACTGTAATCATAGTATGTTATGCCTGACTGAAAATTGCAAAAGAATTGATAGAATTCTGCATCTGTTTACTTTGCAATGAATTGCAGCTCCAGTCAGCGAGGCAGTTAACTCTGACTGTTAGATCTGAAATAAACAAGCTGGTTAAGTTTGCAGATGATACCAAGATAGGTGGATTAGCAGATAATTTGGAATCCGTTATATCATTACAGAAGGACTTGGATAGCAAACAGGCTTGGACAGATTTGTGGCAGATGAAATTTAATGGCAGTAAATGTAAAGTATTACATGTAGGAAGTAAAAATGTGAGGTTTGAATACACAATGGAAGGTTTGAAAATCGAAAGTACATCTTTTGAGAAGGATTTAGGAGTCATAGTGGACTCGACGCTATCAACTGCCAGACAATGTTCAGAAGCCATTAAGAAGGCAAACAGGATGTGAGGTTATATAGCACGATTGCTATGTCAGTGCACTGACCGTTTTTTGAGGGACAATTAGGAGCCTGATGTTCAGGCAAGAAAACTTAAAACTTAAAACTTAAAAGCGGGAGATCAATAACACAAGCACCAAAGCCAAAATGAGTAACAATTCATTGTCAAAAATGCAAAGGCAGAAAGCCACAAACCAATATGTTTAGAACTGAAAGTTCTTTGAAAAAGAATGATTTGAAAGGGAGCTTTGATTCAACAACTCAGGTGAGAAAGTGAAATCCTGGATGACCCTTTAACCTGTTGTGTTTTTATATGCATGATCACAACCTCTGAATATGCCCTGTAACACTGAGTGAGGCTGCCCTAATGACATGAGACCAAAATGGAGGCTAAAAAAACAACAACAACATGTATTTTTATGGCATGTTTTCATACAATTGATGTAGCTCAAAGAGCTTTACAAGGTGAAGAAAGAAAAAATATAAAAATTAGGCAATACTACTTAACAAGGAATAAAGTAAGGTTCGATGGCCAGGGACGACAGAAGAAACAAAAACAAACTCCAGAGGGCTGGAGAAAAAAAAGAACAAAATCTGCAAGGGATTCTGAGGCCACGAGACCACCCAGCCCCCCAACATAAATGATCTCAATCAGTCCTCAGGTTTTCAGGCTTCACATAGAAGAATAAGATGATGATGGTCATGTGAACCTGTGGCCTTCGATCCATCAAAGTAGGGACATCACGGTGCCCTGATCAGGTGGTGGGGGTACAGATCGACACCACAGAAAACTGGAAAAAGGACAGCAGAGAAAGTAGGGGTTAGTATGGGATCATGGAGACATTAAAAAAAAGATAATTAAACAGTCTAATATATTTTATCATTAAAGTGAACAGTAGCTCCAAAAATAAATGTCAGATTGATAGTCAGTACCTGTAGATGAAGCAAGATACTGTATATTACATTTACTAAGGTATAAAAAGAGGCTTAAAGTGATACTTATCATATAAATTGGCAAAAATCATTTATATCTGTAATTTTTAGTCCAAAATGGCCTCAGCCATCCATTTTTTATGAGATTGCAGTTAGCCAAGCTAGCATCATTCCACGTTACCTCGGATAATCAAGGTTCAACTGTAATGCAAAGATGGAGACGAGTGGCATCTCACTAATGAATGAGGTTATTGTAACGAAAGGCTGTAACTTGAATTCAGTTGTCTGCATTTGGTTGGGATATGAAAGATCAGATATCGATCAAAGAAAAGTAAGACAAAGTTTTCTAAATGATGATAACAGTTCAGTATGTTTAGTTTATTTCACCTCTTCAATCTGAAATACCCAGTGGAATGGAGCGAATGCAAGAAACTGCAGGATGAAGATAAGCCTTGTCCACAACCAACAGCCTCAGTGTATTCTTCATACTGCTTCTGCATGCACTGCACCAGACATGCTCCCTGTTAGATATCTCGTTAAACAACCTGTTTATGTTAGGTGGAGAACATTACATTTCCAGTGGTCGGTGAATAGATACGCTGGTGCTGTTCATCATTCCCTCTTAGCCTACTTTGGTATTTAGGCTACGCTGATGGAGAACAATGAGCAGGCTGTCCATAGCAAGCCGTCGTAGGGCTATCGGAGTGCACTTGGCTCAAGGGACTTCTCCATAAGCAAGTCACTCTGGAGATCTGTAGTTATCATAGATTGAAGGAGCTGGCGGGTGTGCTCTGCACACTATACTGTTTGAAAAAAATGGTAGTAGCAGAAGATTTGTCTAAACTACAGGAAAGAGTGGTGAGGGGGCCAAAAAAGGCAATGCTGTAAAGAAAACTGCAGAGTTTAAGAAAATTTTCATGCAAGTGTTAAGGAAGAAGTGTGGAGGACATAGAAAGAAGGAACGAGGGCTGCAAATGTAACAACAAATTACAAAACAAAAGATATATATTTACTGTATATTTGTTTTTGTGTTTCTAATAAAAATACAGTTGTATTTTCAGTTTACAGAAATTTGGACAACCTTCTTATTTTTGATTTATTTAGTGTTCTCAAGACTAGTTAAAAGTGATGTCTATGTTGAAATATTTTTAAAATAATGTCAACCGTCTATGAAAATTTTAAAACTGAGATTTTATTTGTTTGTCATTTCACCCAGCGCCTGTATGAGCTATGAGGAGAGGCTGTAGGAACCAAACAGTGTAAGAGGAAACCTTACTGAAGTGGTTTCAATTTTCAAGAGACATTAGTACAGTGGATCAAGACTATGACTTTAAAATGAGTTCATCAAGAACACAGGGACACAGTTAGTAACTTGTTAAGGGTAAATTTCGCACAAACATTAGGAAGTTTCTCTTTACACAGAGAACCACAGACACTTGGAATAAGCCACCAAGTAGTGTGGTGGACAGTAAGAGTTTAGAGACTTTCAAAACTCGACTCGATGATAATTTGGACAATTTTGTGGTAAAGAGGATAGACTTCTTGTGCTGAATGTTCTGTTCTTGAAAAGATTGTTAAATTGAAAAGAATTACCATTGAATGCCTATTGTCCTTTAAATGTGTGACTTAAAAACTGATGGCAACTTCAGGTTGCTCATCATTCTTTATCTTCTTTCAAAATGCAAGGGACATCTTAAAATGATCAGACTGACCTACTAATTTGGTTAAGTTCTCTTTCCCAGACAGTCATTGTTCTTGGTAATTTTTGTAATTCCTAAATGTACACTTGTCGATGAATTTCTGTTCCTGCTGGATTGCTGTAGCAGGTAATCTTTTTGACAGCTGTAGCTCTGCTTTAGCTAAAACATCTGCACCACAATCTATGACTATGTGGTGATAAACTGGCCTCACTGTGCCACCCTTCCTGACTTTCACTGACTATCAAGGGGCTTACACAGTGACCTTAAAGGTAGTTAACAATGCATATTATGGCAAAGTGATAGACAATATCCATGTTAACCTAAGGATTTTGATCTCATGGTTAACAAGTGACTTCAGCCTTCAACCACACTTTATTACCAGTTCTTCCACTGCCGAATGTGAGCAATTTGGGCCATGGTGCTGTCAGTCTGAATGATAGATACATTTTCTGTCTAAAGATCTTCAGAGTTGTGTCCCTTCCCAGCTCACCAGTTTCTTTTAATAGACTGATAGAACTATTTCAGTGTGGCATCGGTGCAGCACAACTGGTAAAAGGCTCCAAGTAGCTAATGACTTACTGATGGCAGCTTGTGGCAGCGTACGCTGGGCAAATCAGTATGTTGGTTCTATTTGTACAGCATGTGTCACTGTCAATCACAGTTCTCTACTATCCAGAATGGAGAGCATCCTGGGAATCTCTGGCACTGGTCTACCTGACCAGCAGGACAGAGTTTGTCAGTCTTAGGAAAAGCAGGTCCATCTTAGTGCCAGTCACACAAGGCTCTGTCTTCAGCTCTTTGCTATCTTATATTTACCAGCTCTCCTTTGGCCTGTTAGTTTTAGTTTTTGGGTTGGGTTATCATTCTTATGTGAATGATATTTGGATTTATTTCAGTATTGAAGGTGAAAGTTCATCAGTATTCTCTTGGCCCACTACTGCCTTGGGGAAATTAAACTATGGAAGGAACGCAACTCTACAATTAATCAGAGCACTTTAGCAAAATGACCTCCTTTTTATTCACCCTAGGTCTTTGTTTCTCAAGCACTGCATTGGGTTGCCACTGGTGGTTCGTGTGCTTCCTCCATTGGGTGTGCGACTCATCGACCGTGCAGTATTTTTCCCTGTTTGTATCTGTGCTTGTGGTACACCCCAAATTTGACACTTTTGCTCATTTCACCATGGGGTTAGCTCCAGTCTGACGTTCACACTCATTTCACTCATTTCACCATTTCATCCACTAGGGTGTCATGAATAAATTGAAGAAGGAAAAATTAGGTTGTGAGGACAAATAAGTTGAGAAACACTGCTCTAGGTGGCTATCTTCAATACCTTCTTCTGTGAAGAATAGAATGTCCCTTTCTTATTCAACTCACATTCTAACCCTAACCCTCTTCTCTCCAGATTCTTTTGTTGGCAATGGGCCATCCTGTAATATCTCCTCTCTAGACCCTATCATCCAGTCCCATGGCTTTGCTTATCAGTGGTCTGCTGATGAGACACAGCTGTACCTGTTGTTTCCTCTAGAGGACCACACAGTGTCAGCTAGTATCTCTGCATATGTCATTGATGTTGCAACCTGGATGAAAGTGCACCACCACCTCCTGCTCAACCTGATGAAGACGGAGCTTCTTGTTATCCCAAAATCTGTCTATCTATTCAGCACCTCATCTCTGTTCAGGCTCAGCTCATTATCACTAACACCTGCCAAGTCAGAAAGCATGCTTGGGGTGGTGATCGATAACCAGCTGTCCTTCACTGACCACATTGAACTGTTTCTCAATCTTTCAGATTCACTTTACACATCTGGCAGAGTATGCAGCACAGCTCCTGGTCCAGTCTTTGGATTTTGTCATGGCTGGACTGCTGCACCTCTTCATTGACAGGAGCACTGGCACGTGTCACCAAACTGCTGCAGATGATTTAAAAAGCAGGGGCACGTCTGGTGTTCAAAGCGGCCAGCAGTTTTCCATCTAGCTTGTTTCCATGTGTGTTCATCATGCACTATTTGATTCAATAAAACCCTTAATAGAAAATGTGACAGACTGAAAATGATCCGTTTTAGGCTTCTAATCATTTGGATGATACCCTGGGAAAGGAAAAAATCTGCAAAATAAGAACCTAACATTGTAGACTAACAAGCCATAAAATTAAATAAGGTCTGATATTGGCAATCATTGGTTTCTAATGAAGCAACTGGGTTGGAACGAAAACCTGCAGCCACTGCGGCCTTCCAGGACCGACTTTGCCTTCCTCTGCTTTAGATCATTATATTGACAGCAGGACGTATTAAGTTCAAATCCTCAATGCTTGTCTACAGAGTAGTCAGTGGGTCAACACCTATGTGTGGCCAGTGCTCTTTCTCGACCTCTCAGGCGTACTAATTAAATCCCTGTGGCAATGCCACCTTATTTTGGAATCATATAGCAGTCCAGACTCTCTTCATGTGTCGATCTTAGCTGGTGGAACGAGTTGCCCATCTCCTTTCCAAATGCTGACTCCCTGAATGTTTTTAAGAACTGCCTGAAGACTCTTTGGTTTGGTTAATTTCTGTTTAACTGATATTTGCTGTTAGGTTTTTTTTCACCTAGGAAGTGTAATTCACTTATACAGTATCTTGTGATGATCAATTTTCTAATGCTAGTCCAGTAACACTTGGGGACTGTTGTAAGTATAAATGACGACATATCTCATGCGTATTCATTCCTTAGTTTTTCTGATACTTAGATGCTTGTCGCTGCTTTCCATGAAGCCCACCCTAAATTCTGTATCTCTGTTTAGGCAGATCCCCTTTGTAATCTGTTACTGGAACTCCAGGTGGTTTAAAACTCTGCTGCCATACTCTTCACTTGGACACGCTGTACTGAGCATGTAACGCCTGTTCTCAGTCACCTTTACTAGCACTCTGTCTCTTGTAAGGCTGAATATAAAGCCAGTTGCCTTATTTTCAAGGTGTGCCCTACACTCACTGCCTTAGAAAGGCAAACTGCATGAATACAAATCTCAGCACTCCTCCTAATTGGCACGCACACCAGTAGGTTCAGGACTTTTTTGTTTGTCATGTTCCAAAAGGTTAAAGAGCTTTCAGTCAAAGTGTCTCAGACGAAAGTCTAGTGCCAAATGACCACTTCCTGTGGGTGGGGCGGTCGTAGTCTTTGGTGGAAGTGATGTCATTACTCCTTCAGATGGTTCTCCTCCGTCCTAAGACAAAAAGGTTAGTCACTGTGTCTCATTCAAATCCTTTACAATAATACTAGTCAACCTGACCCCTATGAGACATGCCCTATGCTCTCGCACTTTCTAGTATTTCTAAAACATAAGAAGATGATCACCGGCGTCGTGCTTATTTTTAGAGTCAAGGTGGCTGATGATGACCGTTAAATGTTTTTAATAACGTCGTACTGTTTTGACAAACGAAAACTCCAGAAGATTACTTACTCATGTGAACGTGGATTTTTAAAGATTATGTGTGTGCATGTACTGTACGCGCACTGACCGAGGCTCCTGCTGCTCCCTCCATAGGTCAGCTCTCATGCAGATTCAACAGGGCCCGGTCTTGTGGCTCTGTTGACCAGAACATAAGACAAACAGGCCTTTTGAGCATTAAACTGCTGAATGCTGCATATCTGGACAGTTTCCATACTGTCCTTCTTAAATATGTTTGGATGTCATTGTCATGTCTCTCCCTGTCTGTCTGCGAGAAACTACTCAGCTCCCATTGGGCTGCTTTTGTAGAAATTTGACACGGAAATTATGTCATGTAAGTTCAGTTTTTGTTGAGATACCTCAATTAGGGTGTACTGCACAAAGACTTGAAATTTCAAAAGCTCGCATTGAAAAGCATTGTGAATTTTTGAAACTCTCTTTAAGCAGGGGTACATTCTGTGCAGTTTCAATTACAGATTAGTTTACTGTGCAAAAGCACTACATTTGTATAATGTGTAAACACTGTATGCATGGCACTGTCTGTGTGTTTATGTGTGTATGAGAATTAAGCCTTCAATCCTTAATGACCACATTTAAAGGGTTTAAAGAAATTGAAAAGAAACATGTTGGACATCTTGTGAAAGCTGGTGTGGGGAAGATACAGTAGAAAGCTAGAAAGTAAAACACTAGAGAAGCCATTTCAACTGGAGGATTGTTATACAATTCTAAAGAGGCCCTTGAAGATGAAGCATGGCTGTGAAGTTCACTGTGGTCTAATCAATTTTAAGGGCTGTTCATCTTGAGCCTACAAAGTACTGGACACTGCATACTTTATAAGCTTTACTAGGAACCGGTGTGATACATGGACTTGATGTGATTAATGGGGTGTCTGATTATTGTATTGTTAGTTTCCAATAATGTCTGAGTAACCCTTCTGTTACTGCATTTTATTGTGCTTTTTGTGTATCTATACAGAGTTTATGTGTGTGTGTGTGTGTTAAAAACCAAGCTATTTCTATTTGGCCTCTGCCCTAAAACTAATACAGCAAACTAGGGCGGCACGGAGGCACGGTGGTAGTGCTGCTTCGTTCAAGTAAGAAGACCAGGGTTCATGTCCTGGGTCCACCCTACATGAAGTTTGCACGTTCTCGCCATGTCTGTGTGGGTTTCCTTTGGGTGCTCTGGTTTCCTCCCATAGTCCAAAGACGTTTGGTGCTACTAAATTGTCCCTAGTGTGGTGTGTGTATGTGTGTGTGTTCATCCTGTGATGGACTGGCACCCTGTCGAGGTGTTGTTCCTGCCTAGCAGCCCCCACAATCCTACTCATGATTAGTAGGGCTTACAAGTTGGTATGGTATAACTACATTTCATATTACACACATCCTCCCAAGGTATTTTGATCTGTGGTACCCTTGTTTGAAAATGACCTTGACAGGTGTCGCTTCAATTTGTATATTTATTTTACATATTTCTCTTGTGCTTGTCTGACAGCTGCTCATGATGGTAAAACAGTGAAATGCTGCCAGAGCCATGTGTGATGCAGAAGCTTGTGCCTGATTTGGCTTTTACAAGTGCTGGCAGCAGCTTGTGTGACCCTCAGCCTCAACAGCTCACTGTTGTACCTGCTGGAAATCATGGCGAGTAAGTGATACGATATTTGTGACTGCAAAAGTGAAAAGTGCAACCGCCATAACTGATGTAGACATGAATGGAAGAAGAAACAAGTGCCGTCATTGTTGCTCTGTGATTCATTTGTGTGCAGTTAATAAACACACACTCATCATTTACATTAGCTAAATACAACATTGTGTGTATATTATCTGCCTACTATAACAGTTCAGTAAGTTTTTGATACCACAGTTTATGTTCAAAGGGCCAAAATGACATCACAGTCCAATGCAGCCAGCAGTTTTTGCTTGAGGCTTCTGTACAGACTTTAACTCTCCATCATGTACTTTTTTCAGAAATATGAACTGTAATTAGCCGAAGACCCTCCACAACCAACATTTGATAAGAGGACTCACTGTTAAAAAAATATTTAGTATAAAAACTGATGACTGACTCTTTGATGAAGTCACTAAAGAAATACACAATGCCGCTACTTCAAAACAGTTAACGTCTATGAGCACACCTGAATTCTATACTATGGGTGCTTTTTCAGATTTGTTCACTTTATTCCCATTCCTTAAATCCAAATTACATGTGGTGTTATTTGAATGCTAATGCAGGCAGGCTGCTTCTCTGGACATTTCAACATTTTAAGGCGATGTAAAAATGAGGATATCGAGATAACGGGTAGCATCACAGATACTGAAACACGTTAATATAAACCTCCTTGTAAGGTCTGGAAATAGACAGATTAATTGAGATGTAAGGACCAAAAATAAATAAATGGCAAACTTTAATAAACATTTCCCTAAATGGCCTAGCTTATCATTTATCTTGTCCTTTCCTTCACTCATAGGATTTAAAACGAAGATTTTAGATTTTCAGAACATAACAAATTGTGTATTATTTTTTTGGATTTTGCAGCCAGAGTTCATGTTCGGTATTGGTGTCAGAAAATGGAGACGTGTTACACCTTGATTTGAACATGTCAGTAAGATTTTCAGTATACTCTGAGTGTCTGACATTAACAACCCTAGAAGCCTCTCCATATCTACCTTTTCACTTCTCTGAGTGTCCCAAACTGATCTCAGAGCCCAACATGCTGTTAACGATGAGGCACTCATTTTAGCGTCAGGAGAGACCCACAGACATCGAGAGGTGTAGAATGAGATTTCCATCTGTGAATTTAGCTGATGCCGTTGTTCACACTCAGGGGCCGATGTCTCCTTATTCCAGAGTTGTTGGTATCGGCACAGTGCATCTGGTTAATTCTGTAAGCAAATAACAGAAGCTCCTTTTAAGCACACTATTTTTGTAAAAAGGTGGCAGACACCAGATCCAGAAAAAGCAATAGGCTAACTTTTGCAGTTTCCAAGAAATGAAGCTGTCATCAACGCTGTTAACACAGCCTGTTAAAGCCAAGTTTAGCCTGCTGACATGGCCGTGTGCAGGTAATGCTTGGCAGACATCTGATGTGCAGAAACGTGAGGGACATTTGATGGGAGCCCCTGGTCTGACCCTACATACACAGGATTAAAAATCATTGGGTGACTCAGTGCTTGGGCTTCCAAAGTTAGCATCCTCTGGACATGCACCACATTTTATTGCTTCTTCGCACTCCAAGCAGGCTATAAATATGACATTGCGTGATCCAGTGAAACACTTTATGTTGTAAGCTGTATTCGGCCTGTCATTAAGCACGACTTTGATCAACACCCGATGACCACTTGAGGCCCTGTGCATTACTGTTTTAGGTCCTTGCAGTGTTCAGGTATACGTGTCATCTGTGGCTGCTACAGTGAAACAGTCCTGCACAGTGCCGGGCTCTTCCTTTATGGTAGGTTTTAGAATTGCATTTTCCTCATTAAGTAAAATATATTAATACCAGTAACGGCAGACTGCATGATATCGTGCAGTGAATACACTTGACTTGAGCATTCATAGTTTTCATCCTCTTTCTCTGTACGTTTAGCATTCGTTTGCTCAGAGGTAGATGCGCTTGCTGCTTCCTGAGCAGCTCTTCTTTTCTCCACCCTAGCGGACCGCTTCTTCTCTTCTTTCATCGGTATCTTTTCGCATTAAAACTGATTAAGTCAGTGTTTGTGTTGCAATTACTTTGTACGTTTTCCTTAATTTTTCACTTAAGTCTTCAATTTGCCTCAAGAATGATTTAAGATATGAAGAGGTAGAGGAAGTGACGGTGAAGGTGGTAGGAAATGAGAACGGCACCGGTACGCATGCTCCGCATGCCCGTCCTGCTGCTGAGAGTTGATTCTACAATAAAATAAAAGGAATAACCTTGGAGGTCAATCATCACCCCAAAAGCGGATAGTAGACGTCACGTAGTATATGTGTACCAAATTTCAGGTCAATAGGTCACACGGTTTTTGAGCTACAGGTGATTTAAAATCCTGAATAGACAAAAAGTCAGCCATGGTAGCGTATTATATATAAAGATGCTGTACAAAAACAGTAAATGTCAATAGCATTCTTTCATTTTCTGCAAAACACGTTTAAGTAAATAATTAAGCAAATTCAGCCAAAAAATAAAAAAAATGGCTGAGAAAATTAGCCATAGGAGGCTATCAGGTGTGATGGCCAGTAGTAATCGCACAGGGTGACCAATTACATGACTGCATGGCGACTCTCCAGCTCTGTTGTGCTTGCCTCTTTTTCTGTGCGCCAATAGTGTGCTGCCTGACAGAGCTGAGGTTGTATGAATGCTTTTCAGACACGGTGGTCTGGGCCCTTTTTTTGTTTTTTCCATTGACTTATGGGGGCGGCACGGTGGCGCAGTGGTAGCGCTGCTGCCTCGCAGTTAGGAGACCCGGGTTCGCTTCCCGGGTCCTCCCTGCGTGGAGTTTGCATGTTCTCCCCGTGTCTGCATGGGTTTCCTCCCACGATCCAAAGACATGTGGATTGGCGGTTCTAAATTGGCCCTAGTGTGTGCTGTTTGTGTGTGTCCTGTGGTGGGTTGGCACCCTGCCCAGGATTGGTTCCTGCCTTGTGCCCTGTGTTGGCTGGGATTGGCTCCAGCAGACCCCTGTGACCCTGTATTCGGATTCAGTGGGTTAGAAAATGGATGGATGGACTTGTGGTTTGCAAAGGATGCAGCATGACACAGACAAGGTTGTCCTCTGTTTGTCAGTCACAACACACTTGCTCCTTATTCCTTGTCTCTCTCTCTGCCTTCCATGTTTTGTACTTCAATCTGAACACTCCTTGGTTGTCAGCACTGATGGGGTGAGTTGTGGACTGGTTGGTTTGTTGCTGGGTGTTTTAAACTACAGGACTGGTGGTTATGGGATTGTGTTGCAAACTGCTTCCAGCTCTCTAAGGTAATATAAATGAAATCTGCAACTGAAAATCAATAGAAAAGTCATGGAATGTGACATATCCTTTTAGAAAACAAATAATCAGGTCACCTTGTTTTTAAATTCTAGAACAAGCTAGTTTAATCTTTTGATACAGCAGTTTAAACCCAACATATAGAAAAGGCACAAACAAACAAAAATGACATTACGTAAATGATGTAATACTGAGTACTTGTTCAGCAACAGATTTACTTTGGACATCGCGTTATTCTGTCATGTTTTGCCTTCCCTGTGAAGTTTGGAAGACTTGAATGCATAGAGTTTGGGTTTTTCTAACCTAAGGAATTTGATTTTAGCCTAGAATTCATATTTATAAAGCTGTACGTTTTTATCGTTTTTGTCTTGCTGTGGGTGCCACCTTTTTGTTGGCTGTTGCCATGGCTGTTTTACCAAGAGCCACCCAGTGAATCCCCTGTCACTGAAGTCAGTGGTATAAAGGTTGGCACGGGCATTTCTGGTGTGTTTGAAATTAAGGTAGAAATGGTACTGATGTGTGATTATTTGTGACTGAGTCTTTTCCTTAACCTAATCACCTTGTTTTGATATTTAGGTCCTTGATATTTCATTAGCTTTTTAATCTTGATGACAGTTTTGTTTAATTTTTTTTTGAGTACATCTCCTTTCCTTAACCTATACATTAAAATTCTTAAATTCACTCTTTGAGTCGACACAATGTGATGAAAAGGACAGGAGGGAAATCAGAAAGTGCTGGGGACCAGCCGGTACCCCATTTAATATGAAACTATAACTGGGGAGAAAGAATGTAAAAGTTCCATTGGTTTTATTGAGGGTGGTCGCTGTGCCTCCTTGAGTGCCTCTCTTCTTGGGCTGTGGGGTTTGCCTGTCTTCAGTGGAGCTCAATACTCTTCACTCTCTGCTTTGCAATGAATGTTGACTTCCGGCGACACAATTCTTTCAGTAGCCCATGGGGCAGAAGATGCAAGACCTTCAGGGTTAAGAAGGAAGAGACATTAGTGGGCTTCATCTTCCAGGATTTTGGCGCAAGAAGCTTCCCCAGATGCTGTTACATGCATCCTTACCTCCGTAAAGCTGTGAGGATGCTCTCAATTCGCTCATGTGCAACAACAGTTTAAGAAAATGTAACTATTACATGATATTAATTGTAATATTTCCAAATTAACCGCTTGTGTTCTCATGTTCATAATTGTAACAGTGAATTTATCAACTCACACTTAAATTGTCTCGGTCATGGCTTATTAAAATTGCAAGAAGGGTAGCACAATGATTCGTATCCCTGCCCAGCATCCCCAGATACTGGGAATCAAATCTTGAACTGGATATTCCCAATGTGGAGCTGGTTGTTCTCCATGTTTAGCCTTCTATTTTCTTTGCATGATCAGGTCCACAGTGTGAAAAGAATTTTGTTGAGGTTGATTTGCAACTGGCATACTTTAGAGCAAAATGGCTCTACCCAGAGTGGACTCCCTTGATGTCACACTGTTCTCCCAGTTCTGCATGTTTTTGCATCGTTTTGTTGTCAGCAGACCAAGTTGCCTTTGTGCAGCTCCTTTTTCAGACAATTATTAAAGTATTTTTCCCTTTTTGCACCATATGCCGGTTATTTTGTTTCTCTTTATCGGTGCTAATATCCAGGAGTGGCAGCTGATTTGTGCCACTTTGCACCCAGTCTATCTCGTTGTGACCCTACAATGGAATAAATTCTTAAGAATAAATGGAGTATTCGGGCGGCACGGTGGTGCAGTGGGTAGTGCTGCTGCCTCGCAGTTAGGAGACCCGGATTTGCTTCCCGGGTCCTCCCTGTGTGGAGTTTGCATGTTCTCCCCGTGTCTGCGTGGGTTTCCTTTGGTTTCCGCCCACAGTCCAAAGACATGCAGGTTAGGTGCATTGGCAATCCTAAATTGTCCCTAGTGTGTGTGTGTGTGTGTGTGTGCCCTGCAGTGGGCTGGTGCTCTGCCCGGGATTTGTTTCTTGCCTTGCACCCTGTGCTGACTGGGATTGGGTCCAGCAGACCCCTGTGACCCTGTGTTAAGATATAGCAGGTTGGATAATGGATGGACAGGGTATTCTTAGTGCATTCATTTTGATTGTAAAAATCAAGACACCATCTACATACAGAAAAGAAAGACACAACAAGCACCTTGAAACTGAAGGCACTTGGCTTTAAATTGTAAGGTGGTAACTAGAAACTCAAGCCGAGTCTGTGTTTGGGAGCTTCAAGGGTTGTCAAGGTGTTAGCAATCAACTGATTTCTTACATCTTTCTTAGTGGCAAGTAAAGGAGACTTTAGACAAACCGGGCCAGCTGTCCTTTCATTTTACGAGACCTGGAATATCCTGATGAACAGATGACGACTGTAGTGTTTTAAATTCCAGCACACCATATTTAGTAAATGAAGACCCCTCAGCAGACAACTGAAATTGAAATGAGGAAATGACTAATTGAGCAAGGCATGTTAAAAATAATATTGAGATCTGCACCAAACTCAAGTGATGCAGAAAAGGAATAAGAATAATCGCCATTTTTTCTGGATGACATAACGTGAGAATTGACAGTCCAATTGGGGAGTGAGCACTTTGACTTCTATCTCAACATTGGCGTTCATAACAGAAAGCAGATGCTGATTTTCACACTGTGGCAGGCCCATCTTGTGCTTCATACCAGACGGCTATATGAAATGAGGATTAACGCAATTGATGATTGCCATTTTTCAGGAAAATGCTTTGATAGCCGCAGCCAAAAAAGTAAAGTTACGGTGGAGTGTTTTCTAAGCCAATTCTAGTTGGAAGCTTTCTCCCTGTAATTAGGAAATCAATGGAAGAGGCCCAAGTAGACAAAAAAATCACATTCAAAAAACAATTGATTGATTTAGAATCTCCCAAAAAAGATACAAAGTCAAATATCATGATATTTGAATAAATAGAAATAATGACCCCAGAACTGAATTAGAGGTGGCCTTATTTTTTTAATTCAGTAGTGGAATAGTTTGTAGCACTTTATGTCATACAGATATATGACACCTTCTGAGAGTTTTCAGACCCCTTTACTTTTTTCACATTTTGTTAATTTGTGCCTTGTACTAAAATGGTTTAAATTCACTTTTTCCCTCATCAAACAAAACTCAATACCTCAAAATGACAAAGCAAAAACAGAATATTCGGCAACTGCAAATTGTTTGCAAATGTATTAAAAGTTAAAAACTGACCTATCAAATTGTCACCAGTATTCATAGCCTTTGGCTTGGCTCAGGTGCGTCCCATTCCATTGGTCATTGCTGAGATGTTTGAAATCCTCCTGTGGTCAGTTAAATCAATTGGACCGATTAGGAAAGGCACACACCTGTCCCACATCTGTCCGCACAGATCTGGGAAGGCAGCAGCACTGGAAGCTCCAAAGAGTAATTGGTTGACAGAAGAAGTCTGGAACAACCACACCTCTTTCAAGAGCTGGCTGCCTGGCCAAACTGAGCGATCATTGGAGAAGGGCCTGGGTACAAGAGGTAGCCAAGAACTCTGTGATCACTCTGGCTGAGCTCCAGAGAACCTTTGTGGATGTGGGAGATTCCTACAGAAGGACAATCATCACTGCAACAATCCAATAATCTGGCCTTTACGTCAGACAACACACGAAAGCCTTATGAATTTACAAAAAGACACCTAAAGGACATTCTGACTATGAAAAACAAAACTCTCAGGTCTGATGAAACTGAAATTGAACAGTTTGGCATCAATTCCAAGCATCATGTCTGGAGAAAACCAGGCACCGCTCCTCACCTGCATATACCATTGCAATAGTGAAGCCTACTGGAGGTATCATCAGAGGCTGGGACACTAGTCAGGGTTGAGGGAAGCTGAATAGAGAAAATTCCAGAGATAGTATTAATAAAAACACGAGTGCTGTGGACCTCAGACTGGACTGAGGATTCACTTCCAACAGCAAAGAGAAAAAGTAAAGACAACACAGTAGTGTGTTTGGACTTACATCGTGACAGCGCAACATATAAATTGCCCAT
The DNA here is from genome assembly GCF_016835505.1 of Polypterus senegalus. Taxonomy (NCBI): domain Eukaryota; kingdom Metazoa; phylum Chordata; class Cladistia; order Polypteriformes; family Polypteridae; genus Polypterus; species Polypterus senegalus. The sequence continues at coordinate 51,269,137 of NC_053171.1, forward strand.
GAGTGAGTATCGTTTCTTTCTTTCTAATAAATAAACCGACTTTTTCAAATGTTTGTCCCTGTGATTTGTTAATTGTCATAGTAAAAACTATTCTAACGGGAAACTGTAAATGTTTTAATACGAATGACTTATCAAGATCTCCTTTGGTGTCTAATATTATCTGTGAAAGATGTACTGCATTACCTTTTTTATCACCTGTTAAAATTTTACATGTCAGAATTGTTTGCCCAATTTTGAATACAACTAATCTAGTCCTATTGCATAGCCCATCACTCAGACATAAATTACGCAATAACATTACGATTCATCCTTCTGTCAACAGTAATTTGTGCGGTGGAAGACCATATGGTGTTAACGATTGTAGATATTCTACAGGATATTGTAAGTTGATGTTTTCATCTTCCACACCATTACCACCAACTGTTTCAGCAGAGTCTATTGATATGCATTTAACCAATTTGCCGTGTAACTGATTGACAATTTTCATTGTTTCTATTGTGCTAGGATTGCCCATGTACTCATTTCTTCTGTTGATAACACTTCGGGATAAAATACTTCAATAACAATTGGACATAATACGTCTTCTTTTATTGGGAACTTAAAGTGAGGAAAACGTAAAAATGTATAAGAGCTGAGAGCGCTGGAGCTGTGTCTGACAAAAGCATTCATACAAATGAGAAGTGAGAGGACCGTGGGCATGGGCCGTTAACCTGAAATGCTTAAGAAGAGGGCAGGACCCCCTCTGCCAACTTGAAAAAATCTCTTGTCAATAGTCTCGTCTCCTCCCAAGATTTTCTTTTATAATAGAGAGACATTTGCAAAAACTTCTAAAATTCGGTTTTTGCTTTGTCATTCTGGGGCATTGAGTGTTGTTTGAGGCGGGACAGTTGCTGCAACATAACAAAATGTGAATGAAATGAAGGGGCTGAAGACTTTCTGGAGGTGCTTCACATTTCTATAAGAGGTAATGAATATTTAATGTCATAGTTTATAGTAAGTAATCGTGTTAGTGTTGTGTTTATGCAGTTTAATTAGATGTCATTATAGTAGAGGTGTTCAAGCAAAAACTCCAGAAGCATTGGTGCCCCACAATGCAATATAACATGTAAATAAAGCACACACCTCACACTACTTGGATGTGGCTTTAACAACTGTCTCATAATCAGCATTTTCTGTCAAAGTGGTGTTTCCTTAAGAGGCATTAGCTCTCCAGAAATGTGTTCTTTTGAAATTGTGGCACGTTAAGTAACTAAACAATATAGTAATATGACAGAAAAGGCGATATCCCTCCCATCGTGATTACAGTAATCCCTCCTCAATCGCGGGGGTTGCGTTCCAGAACCCTCCGCGATAGGTGAAAATCCGCTAAGTAGAAACCATATGTTTGTATGGTTATTTTTATATATTTTAAGCCCTTATAAACTCTCCCACACTGTTAACATTATTAGAGCCCTCTAGACATGAACTAACACCCTTTAGTCAAAAGTTTAAACTGTGCTCCGTGACAAGACAGAGATGACAGTTCTTTCTCACAATTAAAAGAATGCAAACATATCTTCTCTTCAAAGGAGCGCCATCAGGAGCAGAGAATGTCAGAGAGAGAGCGTGACAGAAAAGCAAACAATCAAAAAATCAATACGTGCTTTTAAGTATGCCGAAGGTAGAGGAGTGTCCATATCTTCTAAGCAAACAGCCTCTGTGCAAACAGCCCCTCTGCTCACACCCCCTCCGTCAGACAGAGAATGTCAGAGAGTGTGAGAGAGAAAAGCAAACAATCAAGCACCACACGGGAAGCATATCGTATATCATGAAGGAGTTTTAGTTAATATGTAATACATGCTCTGATTGGGTAGTTTCTAAGCCATCCGCCAATAGCGTCCCCTGTATGAAATCAACTGGGCAAACAAACTGAGGAAGCATGTACCATAAATTAAAAGACCCATTGTCCGCAGAAATCCGCGAATCAGCGAAAAATCTGTGATATATATTTAGATATGCTTACATTTAAAATCTGCGATAGAGTGAAGCCGCGAAAGTCGAAGCACGATATAGCGAGGGATTACTGTACGGCGGTATAAGAATCACATGAGAAAAATATATTTTAGCTTACATTTACTGACGGTTGACGCGGTTACAGATGGGAAGCATATGACAGACTTTTATCCAGCTGTGGGAATCTGGATCTACGCAGTCTGCCATTTTTTTGTCACCACGCTTAGAGGGTTTTTGGACGGAGGTCCGACAACAGCTTTGAAAGAAAAATGTATTATAACAAGTGGGTCTTTTGCTCTTTTATGACAAACACTGAAATAAAAGACTTAACAATATTTTTGATATTATCTAATGCTGGTGCAAGTTCAAACACAAATGAACATTTAGCAAATATGGTTAGACTATGGAAATTAGCATGGACATTGATGGGCAACAAATCTGGAAGTGCAGGGCAACTCTAAAAACTATGGTTACCTGGTCAATGGTTACCTGGTCAGGATAATATAAGCTGGCACGTGAAATGCTATGGCAGTGATAAGTGTTAAGTATCTCTGGCTGAAATATTTCCCAAAGAGCAAACCACATTGCAAGTGCATCATCATCTCCATGAGCAAAAGAAATAACAACACAGTGGTGTCTTGATTAAGTTCTTTGGGCAGGTGCAAGTGCAGCCTGCCTTCATGCATGGCACTCTTTTCTACTCAGTTAAGAAGATGTTTGCATCCCACAAATAGATAGATAGATAGATAGATAGATAGATAGATAGATAGATAGATAGATAGATAGATAGATAGATAGATAGATAGATAGATAGATAGATAGATACTTTATTAATCCCAAGGGGAAATTCACATACTCCAGCAGCAGCATACTGATAAAAAACAATATTAAATTAAAGATTGATAAAAATGAAGGTATAACAGATAATAACTTTGTATAATGTTAATGTTTATCCCCCCGGGTGGAATTGAAGAGTCACATAGTGTCGGGGAGGAACGATCTCCTCAGTCTGTCAGTGGAGCAGAACGGTGACAGCAGTCTGTCGCTGAAGCTGCTTTTCTGTCTGGAGATGATCCTGTTCAGTGAATTCAGTGGATTCTCCAAGATTGACAGGAGCCTGCTCAGTGCCCGTCGCTCTGCCACGGATGTCAAACTGTCCAGCTCCATGCCTACAATAGAGCCTGCCTTGCTCACCAGTTTGTCCAGGCTTGAGGTGTCCTTTTTCTTTATGCTGCCTCCCCAGCACACCACAGCGTAGAAGAGGGCGCTTGCCACAACCGTCTGATAGAACATCTGCAGCATTTTATTGCAGATGTTGAAGGACGCCAGTCTTTTAAGGAAGTATAGTCGGCTTTGTCCTCTCTTGCACAGAGCATCAGTATTGGCAGTCCAGTCCAATTTATCATCCAGCTGCACTCCCAGGTATTCATAGGTCTGTATCTGCACACAGTCACCTCTGATGATCACGGGGTCCATGAGGGGCCTGAGCCTCCTAAAATCCACCACCAGCTCCTTGGTCTTGCTGGTGTTAAGGTGTAAGTGGTTTGAGTCGCACCATTTAACAAAGTCTTTGATTAGCTTCCTGTACTCCTCCTCCTGCCCACTCCTGATGCAGCCCACAATAGCAGTGTCGTCAGTGAACTTTTGCACGTGGCAGGACTCCAAGTTCTATTGGAAGTATGATGTATCTAGGCTGAAAAGACCAGAGAAAATGCAGTCCCCTGCAACACTCCTGACCACAATGTCAGACCTGCAGTTCCCGAGACGCACATACTGAGGTCTGTCTGTAAGATAGTCCACGATCCATGCTACCAGGTATGAATCTACTCCCATCTCTGTCAGTTTGTCCCTAAGGAGCAGAGGCTGGATGGTGTTGAAGGTGCTAGAGAAGTCCAGAAACATAATTCTTAAAGCACAAATAAGTACAAATAAGGAGTTGCCCACGTCTTGTGGGTGTTACTGGGTTTAGAAAAAGTCAGTACTGAGATCTTACAGGTGTAGAGATAATGCATGCGATTTATACCACTGGACAGGAAAGTGCAAATGTTTCTAGCAAGCACTTAGAATTTTGTATTTCATTAAATTAAAAAAGTTATACAGGCATTTCAACAAGAAAAAAAAACTTGTCGTGTAAGTGATAAGAGAGGAATGGAAGTGAGGGCTGCGACAGTAGCAACTCAGGGCAGATAGAAGGCTCACGTCTCCTCAAAGCAAGCATACCAGGATACAGTAGGTGTATTCAGTTGTTAATGTGCCTCATTTTGTAATTTTCTGTGACATGCTGTTGGCCAGTCCAACAAAAAACAGTATTTATCATTTAAAATATGAAATTATCAATACCCAATTCATTGTATTATTAAATCTGAATATTTCTATGTATGCAAGGCATAATCTGTATGTTGGTAGAGGCCACACTGATGGTGCTAACTGCACATGGTAATTGACAGAAGAAAAGCCCTCGGGTGTATCTTTTGGAAGATGTACTATAAAATTGATGACTGAGCTTTAAGCTTTCAAAATACAACACTGTTTTGAAATGGAAACTGTGAGAGAGTGCAGATCACATGAAGACACATAGTATGAGCAGTCTGGCATTCGCTGAATGCCATGGGGCTCGCCTGTCAAAGGCCACAAAGCCACCCTTCCCTCTTTTAAACAGTCCCATCTGGCACAATTGGCTCTGAAATGGCTTGTTTCAGATTTAAAGGAAGTCTGGCTGTATATACTTTTCTAACATTTTAAGTTAATTATGTTGTTAGTTTAATGAAAACTAGCATGTAAATAGGCATCTCAGAACGTGATGTTTGTGTGGGTACGTGTGTGATTGTGGCCACTGATGGCCTGACTGTATCTAAAGTGGGATGGAACCTTTCCTGGGGCTGCTGCTGCTCTTGTAATTGGCAGCTGATTACAGAATAGATATGTATATAAGTGTGTAAATGTGTGTGCATTTAAATAAATATACATACATACATACTGTACATTGTAAGAAAAGCACAGAACAAAGAAAGTGATTTGGGGCACCTTAAGGCCAACATTTCTATTAAATGCATGCAAAAATCATGAAAGAATATGTGTGATGAGCAAAGTATTAAGTCTTCCGGTTTTCCTTAGTCAGACTCCTGAAGACAGTGGTTCTTCCATTCATATGGCTGCTAGGTAGGAAGAGGTGGGCCCAGGTGGACGGACACCAGAAGTGACGTCATTGGTGGAGTGTCATCAGTGTTCTAGTCTACAGAGGGAGAAAAAGAGAGAGAGTTATCATATAGCCTAGATTGGTGGAGAATTACTATCTTAAACTGTCTCCCAAGCTCTCACATGTGACAAACTCACCGGTCCCTTTATTAGTACCTGGTTGGACCCCCTTTTGTCTTCAGAACTGCTGTAATTCTTCATGGCTCAGATTCAACAAGATGCAGGAAACATTCCTCAGGGATTCTGGGCCATATTGACATGATAGCATCAAGTACTGTATATACTCGCGGATATACGTTCTTCTGTGGATAAGTCGGGACTTGATTTTATCGAATAAGTTCCTATATTTTATAATGTTGGTCGTATAAACTGAATGCAGAAAATTCACGCCATTGGTCCAAGAGATTATGATATGCTAACACCCACCTGAGAGATTAACCATGGAGCACACAGTATTTTTCTCCATGTACTGTATTGTGTCTACGTGACCACACAGTGATACCCAAACTATTCTGAAGCAACATTTGCACTGATTTGTGTTTTTTGTATCTCACACACTCATACACCTTTATCGTAAGAGCATCCCTTATCTACGATGGAGTGTTCGATCAGAAGAAAATATGAAGCTGGTTTTAAATTAAACATCGTTGAAGCAGCGAAAGAAATTGGTAACTGCTCTGCTGCAACAAAATTCAATGCGTCTGAGAAACTGATGTGATATTGGAGGAGGCAAGAAGATGTAAAAAATAGGAAAATTTAGTGTTACATTTTTGAACGGACATATTATTGGGGTCTGATTTTATGATCGATTTTTTGGGTTTCAAGACCTGACTTATACTTGAATATATACGGTAGTTGCTACATATTTGTCCTCTTGCACTTCATCCCAAAGGTGCTCTATTGGGTGAGATCTGGTGACCAGGAGTTAGGCATGTCTTTCTGTCTGCATTATTGGTTAAACTGTAGATACTGTAGGATAAAGAATAAGGGTTTGACGGCCTCACAGAGCTGGGGCATCAAATGACAAAATGACAACACCGTTTAATGATGGTTGGTTGGAAAACAGAAAAAGAATAGGCCCACAAGGGTGTAAAGCACAGCCCAAGCTGCCAAAATTAAAGAGGAATGGTCCTAGTGCTCAGGAGGGTCTTATGGTCTTGAATGGACTCCCAGCTTCCAGTGGTGTTGGTTCTTTTATTTGGTGAGACAGGAACAGGCAGGCTGTGGAGTCGGAAGTGGAAGTGATCTCTTGGCTTGCTTAGTTGGGAAGCCTCTGAACTTTGGACAGAGGTTGAGATAAAATTCATGATGGTGCTCCCTCTTAGTTTGGGGTGGTAATGCTCGCCTTCATAAAGCCCCAAAAATTATTTCAAAGTTCATGTGCCTGTCAATACTAAAGACTAAATGTGAACACTTAATATGTGTACATGTTAAGTTAAATTATGTACACCAAGTAACAACATCATTCTGTCTAAAACCTATATTGAAATCCACCCAGTTTTTATTTTATGGTGTAAAATCCTCTATGCATCACACATTAAATTCAAACATCGGGGATTGTATATGTTGATGACAAGATGGAGGGAATCATCTCCCAGTTTATTAACTATTCATTGCTGTCCATTTTTTGGTATTCCTCTTTTAAAATCTATAAATTCATTGCCCTATTGTTTTTTTGGACCACAGTCATTTTTCTTGATATATTGTTTCTACTGTGGTTTCTTCTTTTCAAAATTCAGTTTTAGCACGGCTTCAGCTATCAACTAGTTTGTCAATTGGCTTTTTATTAAAAATATAATATTTGCACAAACATGCAAGCATTTTCTTTCAAAAATGAAAGCTTTATTCCTCACACAACATTCTGTTTCATTACAATAGTGCAAGAATGCTCTGAAATTTTGTTTTCCAAACTTTGGCGTACAAACAAGTCTTATTACTTTGAAGGCATCAAGAGGCAGAAGGCTGACACAGTTGTTAAGAGTCAATGGAAGTTGTCTGAAGCGCATTGTTTGATCTCCTTCACTAAATGGCAGCGGACAACACAAGATGAACAGAGGGTTGCCCATATGATGCCTCCTTTTTCTTTCAAACACTGGTTGTTGCTGTCATCAAAAGAAATACTTTGTAAAAGAAGTTGTGCATATTGTTGATGACTACACTGTCACATAACGATTTCAAGCTGCTGTAAGAAGCTATGGTGGTGCAGTGGTAGCGCTGCTGCCTCACAGTTAGGAGACCCAGGTTCGCTTCCTGAGTCCTCCCTGCGTGGAGTTTGCATGTTCTCCCAATGTCTGCGTGGGTATCCTCTGGGTGCTCCGGTTTCCTCACACAGTCCAAAGACATGCAGGTTAGGTGGACTGGCGATTCTAAATTGTGTTTGTGTGTCCTGCAGTGGGTTGGCACCCTGCCTGGGATTGGTTGCTGGGATTGGCTCCAGCAGACCCCAGTGTTTGGATTCAGCAGGTTGGAAAATGGATGGATGTAAGAAACTGACATTTTACAGTGCTGATGGATTATTTTAAAGTGTGATGTACAGAGGCATCACCACTGCACAGATGTGCTTGCAGTTGTGTTCTTGTACTGAGTGCACTCAATTTTACAGGTTTTGTCAGATGCTGATTTCTTATCAGATGTAAAGTGGAAATGACTCAAGACTTTTGAGTTCTTTGCTCTTTGGACCTTTACATCCTTCCCCCATCTCTTCACACATGTTTAATTTTAGTTCAAAAGGGTGTTCTTCCAGAAGTGATTTATTTAACAATATTTTAATAAAAATACACATTTGGGATATTGTGAGCTTATGCCTGGGTGACTTGATATGTGAATAATGCAAAGTGAGTTTTTTTTATTGACATGTTTGATATCGCTTGCTGTTGTTCAGCATTAGTCACCATATATGCCTATTCAATCATAAACTTTAGTATTTGAAAATATAGAGATTAAAATTTTATTTTTTGTAATCTTAACAAACTACATGTGGTAAGTAACATACGAAAAAACGCATTTTTGGGTTTAGTATTCATTTAAACTTGTGTAAAAAATTAGTGATCAGTGGTGTCTAACAACATAATTACAGCAGCATTTCCATCATCAGAAGGTATTAAAATGTCCTTAGCGACAGGACTGAGTGCCCCGTCTTCTGTGATCGATATGGAAGACAGACTGGAATGTCTCAAGTAAACTGTAATGAGAAAAGATCTACAGCTATTGAGCAAATTTGCTTCTAACTTTGGCACTTTGTTCAATAATGCTCTGAACACCGGCAATTTTAGTATGTTAGGGACTGTATCAGTCTATAATGCTATTGATAATGTCACGAGTGGGTGCTGCCAGAGCAGTAATTGAGCTCTTCACTAGTTTTTCAGGTATTGGGTCTAAGAGACGGGTAATAATAAGTTTCATTTTACAAAGTAAAGTTGTTATTTCCTACCATAAAATTAAAATTACTAAGATGAGGTAAATAAAACTTAGGTATATTAAAATCCATGACATTTGGTAAACATTTAATATAAAGTCTGTGTACACAGAATCCTGAACTTAATTTCATATTTCAGTAGCTTAAAATTTGTATATATATATTTTTTGCATATTATACTTGAGCACAGAAAGGCTCTGCTAGTCATTACGTGTTTTATGATTGTGTAGCTGGATGATGCTTACATTTTGTGAGGTGAAGTTTCATAAGTGCAATATGCATTCTACTTTTGTTATTGGAACGCTTTTATCTTTCTCCTGTTCTCACATTCGCTGTCTATCTCTTGCTTACTCGCTTGTTCCGTGCCAAAAGCAGCAATAAAGCAGGTGTGAATAGGATAACTTGTAGCTCGCTTGTAAATCTCATGTAAGCTGCTTATGGATTCTGCCATGTTAATATGGGAATAAAGGGAAAAAAGAATTTGAACAGTGGTTTGGAGTAAATTTTATTAAACTAGATCAGTACTATATACGCAATGCAGAATACATCCGTTTTTAGTGAATACACACACATGCAGTAATTTCCCATTAGAGCAAACATTAAGAGGTAAGTGTCCTGTGTAAGGGAGAGTTGCACTCAACAAATATTTATTACTCCAAAGTAAATCCGCAGACACAAAAAATGTACAGTCTGCTACAACTCAGAATGTTAAACCTAGCCTATTAAAAGAAGCGACTCGCTTAATATCCATTGGCAAATCACTACCCAAAATGCAACGCCAGTGTCTTTTAAATGCCTGTATTGCACAGGTTTTGAGAGCATGCAAAGTAAGTGTACATTAAATGTAAATTCACATTGTTTTATATAATAAAATTAAAATACAGGTGAAATTCTGTTACAACGAATATCTTTACAACAAAATTTTTATTACAACAAAGTATTTTTATGGTCCCGACAGTTTCCCCATATGACACGAGTCTATAGAAATCTCGTTACTACGAAGTACATTCATCAGATACTTTCATTACAACGAAGTGCCCAAGAGACCTTGAAATGCCTGAATGAATTATCCACAGAGCAGTTAGTTCTGTGGTCGCAGCTCAGTTGTCCACAACGATCCCCAATCGCGCTTCAACCAGTTGCACAGCTTTGCTTCAGCCATTGGATTTGGGCATCATTCACACCCAGAAAGTGTATTATGGCAAGGAAATACTGAGAAAAATTCTCATCAGCATAACTTGTAGGCAGGAGGAGATTAAAATTAACATGAATGAAGCTACTGAAATGATTGCAAACACCTGGAGGCAAGTTAAGGAAAGCACTATAGTAACAAATACAGAATCTCATTACTATGCAATTTTCGTTACAACAAAATATTTTTTAGGTCCCTGGGAGTTCATTGTAAGGAATTTTACCTATAATTTAAATACTGTCAGTCAGTCAGTTAGTCATTTTCCAACCTGCTATATCCTAACACAGGGTCACGGTGGTCTGCTGGAGCCAATCCCAGCCAACACAGGGCGCAAGGCAGGAATAAACCCCGGGCAGGGCGCCAGCTCACCGCAGGGCACACACACACTCCCACACACACACACACAAACACACTAGCTAGGGACAATTTAGGATTGCCAATGCACCTAACCTGCATGTCTTTGGACTGTGAGAGGAAACCGGAGCACCTGGAGGAAACCCACACAGACACAGGGAGATATGCAAACATATCTATCTATCTGTCTGTCTGTCTGTACACAAAAAGTACTAAAGGGCTATCGAACACTTGCAGTCCGAGAAATGCGAATGTCACAACTCCATTAGGAGAATGTGAAACCCGTAAGATAACAAATGCTTCAGTTTTAAATGCAACAATTAAAAATAATTAAAAACTCAGAATTTTACTATGAAAAGAGTAAAGAAAGATCAACATGGAGCTCTGTGCACCACCAACCCACCTGCCAGCCAAGCCATCATTTGTTTTAATTATTAAAGCCACAAGAACACACTGAACTTGACAACAGCTATATGTGATGATGCATATTCTACTCACCATATTTTGTCCTGAGTGCACTTCTTTTCGCAGTGTGCCCACACTGCACACTCCACTGTCTCAGTCTCAAACTTTCTCTCCATTTTGTTTGATGGCTTCCCAACTATATCCGCACCATTGCTTCTATACCTGTGTTATAAAAGGGCTCAGTGAACAAACACTGTGTTTAGAAGATCTCATTGTATGAGGTGAAATGAGGCAGACTGACATGGAAGGGTTCCTCAACCCATTTTACCCATCACAAGTTGCTTTAGAACATTAGATTGCTGAAAAACATTTGTGAAGAGAACACGCCATTCTGCCCAATGTAAACCACAATACTTGGTCACTTATTCCATGTGTCTATGGTTCTTTGTGTAAAGGAAAGCTTTAAAACATTTGTGGAAATCTGCCCTTAACAATTTTCCAAATGTGTCCCTGTGTTCTTGTTGCAGCATTTATTTTAACAACATTGAACTATTTATACTTGATTCAGATGTGCATTTTGAATTACAGTATCAAGTTGCATTTTGACAAGGAAGCTTTATTGAAATCCTGTTTTCTCTGTAATACACGTTGTAGTTGGGTAGTGGCATGATTTGGTTTTGCAGCTGATTCTGCAGAATTTATCTTGTACTTGAATTTGGGTTTTTTGAGGTTGAGGATTGCATTTCTGTCATTAATTGCTCCAAACTCTTAATGTTTTAGGTGCTGTGTTTTATTTTTGTAACATCTTTGATGCCACTTTAGGCCCCTAATCTCCACTGTTGTGTACACTCGCCATTAGGACCGCTTTCCCCACATTTCTAGAGGTGTGTGACATTAGAGGTTGTGACCTGTTTAGAACTGATGTGATGACATCAAAGGACAGCTAGAGGTTATTTTCCTTATCTGACCTGTGGATTCTAACACTCTATCAAAAACCTTTGTTCCAAGTTTCCTTTTGTGTTGCTTTTGCTTTTGACCTCTTGCTTGTTCTTTCAGTCTGACGTTTTGGGTTTAATTTCTATTTTTTTTTCTGGCTTCATCCTTTTTTTTGCTTTTCTATATGCATTTCAGGGTTCTGCTTAAAACGTTTCCCTGCCAGTTCTCTGTCAGGGCATTGTACAGAAGGTGGGGCTTAGATGTCCTAAACAGTTTTTATCTTCAAATTGGCTAAACATTTAAATGGGTTTTATACCCCTCCCTAAAGAGCACAGTATGCATTTTGTGAGATGACTATTGATATCTCATGACATGAATCTGGTTACTAAAGAAGTTTATTTGTTGGGGTCTTGCACAGCAGTAGAGGTTTCCTATTTCTCAGGTTATTAACAGTAGATGAGGGTTACTTCTGTTTTCTTCAGTTTGTCTGCAGTCACATTCAGAGCAATACATAAAAAGTTTTCATCACTCTCTGTTATGTCAAGTGAAGCATTTGTAATATTTTTGTGTTTTATAATTGTCACACTATTTTGTGTTGCTGTACATTATGTTACTGGCTTGTCCTTTGGAAATTAACTTGCGATAAATGCTGTATGCTTTGGGTAGAAGGTAAGGTGTCAGTCAGAAAAAAGCCAAGCTTCACTTTGACAAATTTCACAACATCTGCAAGGGGAAGGCAAATCCATCCTGCGATCGTTTTACTCTTTTCACTCGCTGAGGCTCATGCTGAGAGGAGGATTACTTTCTGGAGTTGCATAACAAGAGGTGAACTTTCTAAATCCTATTCTTACAGCACATGGTTGTGCACTCAGATATGAGATTGCCAGCATCCAATGACAAAGAACAGGAGAGGTCTGCCCTAAGCCTCGGCGTTGCACGATCTGATGTGGAATCTCTTGTTTTGTTTTTTTTTTACCATTTTTCTACAATCCAACTGCTCATTAAGTAGTGCTCAGAGGAGCCCTGATCATTATTGTAGAGCTGTTTTCTGTAACGTTAGTAAAAAGTTTTTTTTTATGTTATGGCCCATCTGCAAGTCATTAGTCGGCTTTCGCTCTCTGTGTGTCCACACTTCTTTGCGTTTGTCAGTGTCGGCTTGTAATCAGCACACTGGGAAAATGAATAGCGTGGTGTCAAAGACAGTGTTCTAGTTCTTTGCTCATTGCCGACTTGAAACCCATCAGCATAAGCTTCATATATTTTGGTGCAGAAACAAACATATTTATTGCTTTGGGCTTCTCTTGAGTGAAGAAGAGAGAATTGGCTGCAGAAGTTTAATTGGCAACTTTTAACTTCACAATTAGACTACTTTAATTACTTTGATTTATATGTTGCCAGGTGTCTATGAAAGTGGTGAAAAAGAATACATAAATCTAAATTTCTCCTTTGAGTTTTTATTCAAAGTTCACTTTGGTAGAAGCAACACTTGAAATAACTGAACACAACATAGCAGACAGCTGTGAAAGGGCACCATTACAGAGCACTTGAGCCCTATTTGTACCTCCCACGTTAAGCTTACCTGCTGTCAGTGATCAAACCACAATTCTGCTTGTGGTGGTCTGTCCAATCAGAGTGTCAATGTTCTCCTAGTCAATGAGGTGTCACATGCCTAACCATTTCACAGCAGCTGAAATACCGTGTTTAGAGGACTGCTAAATGAAACATGGCTACGCTTGATGAGACTCTGCTGTTTGAAGAAGAGTTATGTCTGTTATTACTGACTTTAAGAGGTAAAAAAGGAACAACTGGAGTGTTTGTGTTTTCTATGTTTAATTACATATTTCGTTGTTCTGTCCAGAGCTTTTTGCAATTTTCTTTCATGAATTTGTCATCACCTGAATATTTTTGTGGTCTCATATACAACACGCTGTATCAGCATATGCTCCCAACCTTAAGGATATAAGAAACAACTCAAGTCGGTGCAACAGTTCACAATTCAAAGCCATGTCTTTTCCAGATGCAAGTCCATCATTTAGGCTGGTAATGAATGGAGATGTAAGTCTTTATATGGAGTCTGCAGCAGAAGATGTAGGGACCCTGGACATTAGGAGCCTGAAGTCTGCAGATCAACAAGGAAAAGATGCAGCACCATCTCTCGAATCTAGCTGGAATTGCAAACAATACATCTTCTCTGAGAATGTCCTCTATTCACATGTGTGCTACACACTATAACAGCCTTTCAGCTGTGACAAGTACCAATAACTAACCCAGCCATCTTTATCCTCCTCTACAGCAGGAACCAGTTCTGGACTGGATGCCCGTGGATTTCAGTGAATAAATAAAAAAAGCTTTTAGTAAAGTATACAGGAAAGGTTTTATCCACAAAGTACATTTAGGGGCTATCAGAGGTTTCCTTTGAACTCCAGAGGTTGTGACCATTGTGACTACGCCCCAGCCAACCAGGACCCACATCATGGCAGAAAATAAAAGAAAGTGTTGCATCAAGAGGCAGCCCCTCGTGTGGGCAGTATGTGCCAGCCACTTTGTGTCTCTGCTGCTCACCTATGTGGATTTCACTTTCACCAAACAACAAATCTTGAAGTCTCTGAAGTCTCTGACTACAGACTTCTATCATATCACCTATGTCCATATATTCGCTCTTTTCGCTGTTCCATTATTTTATCAAATAATAATTTCCATTGCTTTGCACAAATGCGATCTTTACTATCAGATTTTTGAGACTTTTCAATTTTAGTACTTTTATTATCTCTGACCTGTTCTGCATGTGTATTGTGGCAATGTTTTTGAACCTTTTTACGATGTTCTACTTTGTCTTCTACTCTTTGTCTTTTATTTCCTACCCTGGGCATGGTTAAATCTCTTGGCACAAAGTCTCATCTCACGGGACATGAAATTATCCCTCTGAAAAAGTCTTGTCTCGTCCCTGGATTTACTCATAAGATAGATATATATATCAGGGCTGGGCAAGTTAATGCGTTATTATCGCGTTAACACATTAATTAATTAACACCGGCAATTATTTTATCATGCATTAACGCTGTTTTTGTTATTATTATTATTATTATTTTGAAAGCATCAGTCTCGTTAGCGATCGGTAGAGATCAGTGATCTTGTTGTTACAGCGCTTTTCGATACACTTTTCCTAGAAGGAAAGTTAGCTTTGTTGATTTGACCTCGATTCCCTGCACGTGCATGAGTAGCGAAGAGCAAACAGCTTCTAAAATGGCATGTGGAGAGACACCAAAGTGAATGCTCAAAGCAAAACTTTTTCGTATTATCTCTGAATCGGACTCTGATTTTTCAGACTCCAATTTTGATGCAAGTGATCTGGAGATACAGGTCGAAAACGTAAGTGAGGTACTGACATCAGCTGATTGGTCCCCAGCTGATTGTGGTCCTGAACACGTTTGTGTAGCTAATGCACTGATGGCAGCGTTTGCCTGGGAGGACAGACACTTATGATGACAGGAGGTACAAACCATATTGTGTCTCACTGCAACTGCCACCCCGGCGCACCTGTCTCACAAAGACAGCCAGGCAGCCAGCACACTGTGCATTCCTGCTGGCCGTCGAGCCGCTGCTGCTGCAAACAGGCGCCAACAGACGTTTTATGTTGATTTATGTGTGAAACTATTGCATTGTGCACTTTTCAGAAAACTGAGTTTTTTGGAAAAAATATTAACCTTTAAAGAGTTGCTATTGAACATAGACTGTTTATGCTGCTCCCCAATAAAAGAAAATGTTTCTGCTGTTATCTGTTCAGATGAAAAAACAGACTTAGAAATGTTAACTTGCTGTTGCTCAGAAGGTGCCTGTTATAATATTGTGATTGTAGCTCTGGACTCTGAGGGTAACGTGTTTTTCTATAACAAACTAGATAAAACATTAATGCCCTGTCAGTGGCAAATAACTTTGGTTTTATATTTGATTTGATTACATTAATATTTAACTTGAGATTTACAAGAAATATTTTAACTGCTACTTTGTGAAGGGGGCGGCATGGTGGCACAGGCAGTGGTAGTGCAGCTGCCTCGCAGTATGGAGACCTGGCTTTGCTTCCCGGGTCCTCCCTGCGTGGAGTTTGCATGTTCTTCCCGTGTCTGTGTGGGCTCCGGTTTCCTCCCACAGTCCAAAGACATGCAGGTTAGGTTCATTAGTGATTCTAAATTGTAGCTTGGTGTGTGTGTCATGCTTGAGCCAACCTATGCAGCTTTCATTTGACAAAATGCTCTGATGTCATTAAACAAAAACAAAACAAAAGTTAAATGTCCTCATCAGACCCCATAAATCCAAAAACAAGTTAGTTACATTATTCATTACTTACAAAAAAGTAACTAAATATATTATATAGCAACATATTGTAAAATGGGCGGCACGGTGGCACAGTGGTAGTAGTGCTGCCTTGCAGTAAGGAGACCCGGGTTCGCCTCTTGCTTTGCGTGGAGTTTGCATGTTCTCCCCGTGTCTGTGTGGGTTTCCTCTCACAGTCCAAAGACATGCAGGTTAGGTGCATTGGTGATCCTAAATTGCCCCTAGTGTGTGCTTGGTGTGTGGGTGTGTGTGTGCCCTGCGGTGGTGTGTTTCCTGCCTTGCGCCCTGTGTTGGCTGGGATTGGCTCCAGCAGACCCCCATGACCCTTTGTTAGGATATAGCGGGTTGGAAGATGACTGACTGACTGACTGACTGACTATGTAAAGGGAATACTTTTGTTAAAAAGCACCTTATTTGTTTAAAGTGTTTGCAAACCAAATACACGCAATACACTACTTTTGAGTTCATTATTGAATTTTGCGCATAGCAATGTGATTGTTGTGATTGTCATGCGATTAATCGCAATTAAAAATTTTAATCATTGCTCAGCATTAATATATATATAAAACTTATTCAATTTACTTTAAATGCAAAATGAACATCAAACACCTAAATAGACATACAAAGTCTGTCAGTTGATTCTAACAGTCATCCTGGTTCAGAACTCTTCTATGTGTTTTTCAAAGTTCAAGATCAGTTGCAGTGGAAATTACAGGCAGTGCTCACAGCAGGGCCCGAGGTGCTGGCTTTGGGAAAACATCCTGAAATGATTTACCGTGTTTTTGCAAATGGGCTTGCTCATGAGAACTGTGGATCTGATGCAGAAGCACAATGCATGACAAGCTGCGATCAAACTTTGGTAGAAGACTTTGTTTTACTGCATTTACCTTGGGGTGTATGGCCGGCTGTTTATCTCGGCCAATACCCCCAAGCCGCCAGGTGGAGCCCTCCCTGCAGTATGGAGGTTCCCCGAAGACCAGCAGGGCATCATGGACATTGCAGTTTTTATACACAGCCCTGCTGGATGCCATGGGGGCCACTAGGAGACGCTGCAGGGGGGAACAACGGTTATTTACCTTATGTCCGGAGGTACTTCCAAGTCACATGGACAAGGGGAATGACGTGCTTCCGGGGTGAAGAAAAGGATTTTTTACCTGACCCGGAAGTGATACAGGATCACATGGACTGGGGATTGGGATCACTTCCAGGTCAGGGAATATAAAAGGACTCTGGGAACTCCAGACGACAAGCTGAGCTGGGTGGTAGGAGGGCAACACGTCTGGGAGTGGAGGAATTGTTCATTGTGATTATTAGTGTGTTTATGAGTATTGTGGAGGAGAGGGTGCTTTGTGCACTGTGGCATAAAAATAAAGTCAACATTTGGACTTTTACTTGGTGTCTGGAGTCTTGGCCAAGGGTTCAAGGGAATGATAGTGCCCCCTATCTGTCACAACCTGAACTCGCGATTGCGCTCCTTGTGAGTTTTGGACATTGAGTTGTGCACCTGCTATTCAACCAAGCAAGGCTCATCTATCATTAATGCCAGGGTAACTTGTGGAAAAATTAATCTTAAAGAAGTGAGTTATAGGGGACTAATTTAGCAGTTATATAATTGCAATTGTATTCCCATAAAAAAATGTACCCCATATCTGCATGGGTTCCTTCCGGGTGCTCCAGTTTCCTCCCACAGTCCAAAGACATGCAGGTTAGGTGCATTGGCGATCCTAAATTGTCCCTAGTGTGTGTGTGTGTGTGCCCTGCCCGAGGTTAGTTTCCTGCCTTGCGCCCTGTGTTGGCTGGGATTGGCTCCAGCAGACCCCTGTGACCCTGTACTTAGGATATAGTGGGTTGGATAATGGATGGATGGATAAAGAAATGTACAGTACTGCCAGGACTGATTAGGGTGCATAACGTGGTCATTCAGCAGCAGAAAATTGCAGAATAACGTGCGGCTTGTAAAGACTGCATAGGATGCCATGGCAGATCAGTGAAGATGATGATGGGATCTAATCAAAGCTTGGCCACGAAGGGCTCTTTCACCATCTTCAACAGCACCTTTTTTTGTAGAAGACATGTCTGTTTAGTTTTTGCCAAACAAACAACTGTAGTATTTTATGTAATAGTTGCTAATGCAAAATTTCATAGGATGCTGTTCAATGATTGTGAAGTTTTACAATTGCTTGGTCCTTCGTACAGCATTACCTGAAGTCACTTCTGTTGATAGCAGTTTGCAAACATCTTCAGCCCAGATTTCATAGGCAACTTTAATACTTCTTTCTGCATTAGTTTCCAATTGCTCAAATAAGGACACTTTTTTTTTTTAAAGAAAATAGCCATCAGTATTATGCAGGGGGTGCCTATAATTATGAGATTAAAGAAAAATCAGAGCCTGAGGGAGTCAGTCAGTGTTTCTGTGAAGCCACTGAATGAGCAGTTGGCTTTATGTCGGGAATTGGATTGCAAGGCACTTCTAAAGAGTGCAGGAACTACACAGAGGCGAGAGGGCTGCATTTCATTTAGTAATATAATTTGAGTTTAATGTTGTGATTGATAGCAGTGGTGCAAGATCAAGTCTAACGAACCTTCTCTACATTATGCCTCCTTTCCCAGATAAACTGTTAACCCTTTTAATCACAAAAGGCTATTTTTTTATCAGAGATCTATAGTGTGCCTGACTGAAAAGTCTTACTCTGGAAGTTGCGCTTCTCTCCACTCCACTTATATCATAATACTTTTTCATTTTGATAGAGTAACATAATCTATAGTCCATTTCCTGGAAAATTTTCCCAAGACAGGAAAGCTAAGCCCCATGTAAGAGAGCAAACCAAGCGGTGATTCTTCACATCTCCTACCACGTTGGCTCTTCTTCAAAATGTATGCATATATTGAAACAGCATAATAAGTGACAGGAGAAAACCTTGAAACACAACAGTGTTACGTTAATTTGAAAAGTAACTTGAGAATTTGAGAAAAGCAAAGAACATGGCGGAGACTACACGTCTGCAGGGATTTAGTGGTATAAGGTGCTGCGACCTGCTCTTCGGGATTTACTTGAGCAACATCAGTCCAGGTATCGAGCCCTCGGTCAGCCATTCACAGTGCTCCTTGAAGAGAGTGCCCTTTGCCATACATGTGCCACACTTTGGCTTGAAGCTCAAGTCAGGAAAGTAACAATTTCACAGGACTCTATACGAGGTGTGGCAGAAAAGTAATGAGACTGATTTTTTTTTTACCAAAGTTTTTATTTTTTTCAAACATCAATGTTATCCCCTTCAAAGCAGTTCCCTTGGGCAGCTACACACCGATGGAGACGTTGTTCCCACTGTTGGTAGCAGCGCTGGAAGTCTTCAACTGGTATGGTCTTCAGCATGTCCGTTACACTCTTTTGGATGTTTTCTAAAGTCCCGAAATGACGTCCTTTAAGGACATTTTTCAGTTTAGGAAGAAGGAAAAAGTCACACGGACTGAGGTCAGGTGAATAAGGGGGCTGGGGAACCACAGGAATGCCTTTTGAGGTCAAAAATTCTGTTACGGAGAGGGCAGTTTTTCGGTACCATTTTGGCACAGACCTTTCGCATGTGCAAATGTTCAGTCAAAATTTGATGAACGGTAAATCTGTTCAAATTTAATTGTTCACTCAACATTCTTAATGTTAAACGACGGTCTGATCTCACAAGAGTGTTCACACGTTCGATGTTTTCATTGGTTTTCGAAGTTGAAGTCCTCCCTGAACGGTGTTCATCTTCAACGTGTTTTCTGCCTTCCAAAAGTGATTTGTGCCAGCGAAAAACTTGAGCTCGGGTTAAGATAAAGAATGTTCCCCATAGGCCTGTTTTAACTTTTCAAACATCACACTTGCCGTTTAATGGCACAACGTTGCTCCAAATTCCGCTGTTCCATTTTGCGTGACACACAACCAAAAACACAACTTCGCTAATAGCAGTCACAAAAATCACGTAGTTAACGGAAGGAGTTGAAACTCGCACTGAGCTATGCGAGGGTACTGATACACGTGCTCTATCAAGGACAACAGCGCAGGGTTGCCAGATCGCTTGCAGTGTTGCCAGTCTCATTACTTTTCTGCCACACCTCGTATATGTATCACTTGTAATAATGGACACATTTTGTACATGTATTTTCATTTATTATACAGTTTTTTCACACTGTCTTTTTGTTTTTGATGTTTAACTTTAGTTTTGATTAAATTTTAACAACTTTAGTCTAATAATTCATTTTTGTTTTGTTTAATTGACACTATTGTCTTGTGCCATGTGACTTCTCCTTCAGGTTGGTGACATCATTACGTTATTAACTCTGGTCAGTGTCATTCTGTGCTGTCTCTCGGTGGATTAACAACATCTCATTTCATGCAGCATAGCATCTGATTTTTCAAGGAGGTCCAAGCAGTAGGTTTGCTTGTGCTTTTTAAATTTTTTTTCTGATTAAATAGGGGGCTCTGCCCTCTGTTCGCTTCGCTCGCCAATCCCCGAGTAGGCACTACACGCTAGCCACTTCACAGTTCTGCTGCTCGCGTATGGGGAAGCGGATGTGCAATTTAAACAGATTGTTATTTTCATGGGAATTGTTACATATGCATAACAGAACTAACTATTTTACATTACAGCAAGTAATTAACCATAGTAAAAAAGTAAAACGTAAAAATTTGAAAGAAATTATGTTTCGTTAGAGGTATTCATTGTATTATACGTTTTCGTTCTGTTTGGCTTTGAAATTAACACGCAAATACTTTTTAAACTTACACTTTTACTGTAAAACTTCAGCAAAAACTATTTTTCGAATTACATTTTTGTCAATATCGCATTGAATTTTGATTTCGTGTTTGGACTTACATGGCAACTTTTTCAAATGTTTGTCCCTGTGATTTGTTAATCGTCATAGTAAAAGCTATTCTAACGGGAAACTGTAAACATTTTAATACAAATGGCATATCAAGATCTCCTTTGATGTCTAATGTTATCCATGAAAGATGTACTACATTGCCTTTCTTGTTGCCTATTAAAATTTTCCTTATCATTGTCGTGTAACCGATAGACAATTTTCGCATAAATTTGTTTGACTTCATCGTTTCTCTGTGCTGGGATTCCCTGTGTACTCATTTCTTCTGTTCATAATCCTTCAGGATGAAATTCTTCATTAAGATTTGGACATAAAATTTTCCTTTGGTGTCTAATGTTATCCACAGAAGATGTACTACATTACCTTTCTTGTCACCTGTTAAAATTTTACATGTCAGAATTGTTCGACCAATTTTGAATACAACTAATCTTGTCCTACTGCATAGCCCATCACTCATACATAAATTACGCAATTATATTACGATACATCCTTCTTTCAACAGTAATTCAGCCAGTGGAAGACCAGACTGTTAACCAGTGTTAACAGTTGTGGATTTTCTACGGGATTTTGTAAGTTGATGTTTTCATCTTCTGCATGATCACCACCAACTGTTTCAGCATAGTCTATTGATACACATTTAACCAATCTGCCATGTAACCAATCGACAATTTTCACGTTAATTCATTTGACTTCATCATTTCTCAGTGCTAGGATTGCCCATGTACTCATTTCTTCTGATCATAACCCTTCGGGATGAAATTTTTCAGTAAGATTTGGACATAATACGTCTTCTTTTATTGGGAACTTAAAGTGAGGAAAATGTAATAATGAAATTTATAAGAGCTGAGAGCACAGGAACTGTGTCTGACAAAAGCATTCACACGAATGAGAGGTGAGAGGGGCGTGGGCCATTAACTGGAAATGGTTGAGGGAGGGCGGGACTTGAAAAAATCTCTTGGCCAAAGTCTCATCTTGTCTCAAGATTTTCTTTTATAACAGAGACACATCTTGCTCCTTGACTCCTGGTTATTTTTTGAGCTCCTGTTTTTTGATCTTTTTGATCCCACTCTAGTTTGTTCCTTTTTTTGTCCCCTGTGCTTTTCTAGGCTCATTCATTAATGTCTCTTATCCACAGATGGTATTTTGGAGTAAGTATCTACCATATTCTGACTTTGTGATTTTTCAATCATCATGGTCAGGAGATTGAGGACTAAATGAAACTTTTATTAAATAAGGCCCACCATGTAAGATTTGGTGTGATGGTAAATTTGGTGGAAATTGGAACAAATGAAACATCTGAACCATCCTTAAATCCAAAAGCTGTGACTCTGAATACTTGGATTTGGAAGGAGAAGTTCTTAAATTTATGTGAATCCCAATTATATCTCTGTCTTTGAAACCATCTCCCGGTCTTTTTGATCTCTCATAATAATCTTTATCACTATGTGTCTCTTAACAACAATACAGTAATAACTCTGTGACCTATTGCCAGGTTTTGCACAGATTGTGTGCAATCTCACTTTTATGCGGTGTGACTAGTGGACAGACTGCAAGGAGCTAGGAGAATAGTTGGGGCTCCAGCCAAGTTAGCCCATTTAATTGTAAAGTGTTGAGCCAAAGAAACGGAAAGTAAAAATGAAATTGGTACACTAGGCACAAGAACAAGGTCCATGAGTGGAAGCTCCATCTCCATTGTTGGTTGAGTGAAGAAGGAGTCCCTACTGGAAGGAGCAGAGGTGGCTCGGGGCTGAAGATGAGAGTTAGGCATCTTCTGGGTGTTGCCTTCCAGCACTGAAGGTGAAAAAGAATACGTTCGTTAGTGACTGCAGGCCCCTCTAGTCCCAGAATGGTACAGCTTCAGTCAGAAGAGCCATAAAGATGATCCCCAGGGGTAAATGAATGACAGCAGAAATCACAATAAATTGGCCTTTTCTCTGCCAGAAATGGTTCTAAGGTGTACTCTAGAGCAAACATTCTAAATATACAGTATTAAAAAAGGTAAAAAATAGCAGGTAAATACACTGTATACCAGTTGTATAAAGGGATGAGTTAAGCAGGTTAAGAGTTGGAGCACCATGGGTGTCCCAAAATGATGGTAGAATGATTTTTATTTTGGTATAAAAAAGGATGGGAGAGTAACAAAACTGAGTAAATTCCGAAGTAAAAACTAATGAGGCAAATCATTCTTTCACCAATCCAGAAAAGGGATTCAAGAATCTGTATCGTAAGTCATAAAGTAAGTAGGAACTCTGAAAGCAGCAATACTGTACTGAGAAGCGCACATTAAGTCTTTATTTTTTGCAAACACGGATATGAAAATGGCACATAATATGAGCCGTGCACACGCTGTGGGGGACGTCTGGGGGGTTGCAGAGGCAACAGTAGATGTCAAAATCACCAAGAAGGCGCTGCCCGTCAATATTCAAAATGCGTGTTGTTGAGAGGTTAAAAACGTGCATCTTAGTCAGGAACAAAGATGGGGCAACATGAATGGCTGGTTCATATTTCTCAGCATCAGAAACCCCATAAAGCCACCCGGGAGTCTCAGTTTCTCAGGAAAGTGCAAAAAGAAAAATGAATAAATAGCACCCATCACAATAGTAAGTTTGGTCAGAGAGATACGTGGGGGGGTTTCATGTACGTAAGTTAGAAGGTGCTGGACAAATAAAAACTGAAGTGATTTGAAAACATTCAGAAAGACTTCCTATGAACACAATTCTGATGTTTCCTCCTGGCAGTCCTTACATTGACGGACTGAAGGCCAGAGGTCCACATGACCATCAATGTCTAATTTTTCCACGTGAAGGCTGAAAACCATGAGGACTGATTGAGATTATTTATGTTAGGGGGGCTGGGTGGTCTCATTGTTTTTTTTTTGGTTTTTTTTTTCTGTCCTCCCTGACCATCGGCCCTTACTTTATTCGTTGTTTCTTAGTGTTGCCTAATCTTATTTTTATATTTTTCTTTCTTCATTTTGTAAAGCACTTTGAGCTTCATCAATTGTATGAAAACGTGCTATAGAAATAAATGTTGTTGTTGTTGTTCTCTTAATGGCCTGTTCTTATGTTCAGGTGAACATGTGATGACCCTATAACCTCAGGTTTTTACATTTTTCACAGCATCAGACATATAGATGGTGAATTGGCACATCTAAACCCATCTTGTATTTGTGTCCTCTCTGAGGTTGGCCCCTGCATTGCTGCTGCAGGCGTTTCCAGGTCTGACTGCTCACAACCCATTACAAAGTAACTTAGGACGCATAAGACAAAGCACTGTTTTAAAAAAATAAACATGAGAGATCTGAAACCGCAGTCTTCTATACCCTCAATGAGCTGCATGGCAGTCAATCATTTAGGAAGAAGCTGTGGCAGAAAAAGGCATTTTGATGTCTTAAACAGATTCACATACCCCACTGTAGTTGGTCCTTTATGCCCCCGTGTTTTTCTAAGCTTATTCATTACAGTGCCCTATCTGTAGATGCCATTTTGGAGTGTCTGTGCTATTCTAGGTGACATTTTAGTAACATTTTGCAATCATCATTATGCTGAGGTGATTTAGGAGTAAAACAGAGTTGGGATGGTAAATGATTGAGGAGGCTGAAAGTATGAAAGATCTGAACCATCCTTAAATCCTACAAACTGGGATTAAAACAGGCCATTACACGGCAGTGAAAAGTACTGGTACTTCTCCATTTTTCTCAGCTGCGTACCATCAGTGTTTGGTGCATACAAACATGCACAATTCAGCACAAGCTCCTAAACTCTAATCTTTATTAAAATGTATGTTTATATATTGTCATTTTTTAAATTTCCACAGAGTAACCATCCACCTTCCAATCCAATCTTAAATATATGTTGGCGCCCGAAGCTCCCTACTGTTCTCTGATCTAAAGTGGGAATATACTGTATTACTGCTAGAGAAACACAGAGTACTGCCACTTATATGTCACCACCTATACATAAAACTGGATTTGAAAATAAGTAAATAGGTTAAACAATTATAGTGTTAATCCTGTCAGCCACACGTTACACTCCCTTCTCCCATTTCTGTCTGGCACAGATCCATAAGTTCAATATAAACTTTCTTGCAAGAGTCACACGGCGTCTGAAATCACTGATCAAGAATCCAAATGCACAAAAAGATACTGAATACTTTAATGTAGAGCTAAACTGAGGAACCATAAAAACGTAAGGCTCTAGCTGCTTCACTCAGGTTTTACTGCACAGGTTTTCTAACTAACATGAATCCCAGCATGAAGCATTTGTTCCTTCTCAGCTGTTGTAATTCTCCTCAAAATCGAATTTAAAAACACTCATCAGATGTTCAACTATTCACCTTTGAAATGTGGCCAGCACCTGGAGAAGTCCCCATATATATATACATGGTGAGAATGTGTCAACTCCATAAGCACAGAGTCATTTTTGAGCCAGACATCCAGCACACCCTGTGACCCTGCTCAGGATTAACTGGGCCTGGAAAATGGTATGGTAGGTACATCTAGCACATTCCGAACTGCTGCAATCCCTCTGCATAAAGCACAGTCTGTGGTTCTTCTCTGTCTCCCCCACGTCTCCAAACACTTCCATCACACCTAAATTATTCTTACTTTATAAAGGCTGCTGTTTTGTCTTGTTGTTTTATTTGTTATGTACATGTGCTCTACATGTAGAGTTGTGGTAGTGTTATATGCAGCGCTTCAGAAAGTCTTCAGACCCCTTCATTTTATCGTGTCACAGCCTTGTGCTAAAATCATTTCAGCACATTTTTTACCTTGTCAAGCAACAACAACAACAACATTTATTTATATAGCAAATTTTCATACAAATAATGTAGCTCAAAGTGCTTTACATAATGAAGAAAGAGAAAAAAAAGACAAAGTAAGAATTAAAATAAGAGAACACTAATTAACATAGAATAAATGTAAGGTCCGATGACCAGGGAGGACAGAAGAGACAAAAAAAACTCCAGACGGCTGGAGGAAAAATAAAATCTGCAGGGGTTCAGAGGCCACGAGACCACCCAGCCAGTCTAAGCATTCTACCTAACATAAATGATCAGTCCTCATTGTATTCAGGGTTCTCATGGAAGAACTTGATGATGACGGTCACGTGGACTTCTGGCCTTTAATCCATCAATGTAGGGACATCACGGTGCTTTGATTAGGTGGTGGTGGCACAGATTGCCACAACAGAAAATTGGAAAAAGAACAGAAGAGAGAGTAGGGGTTAGTACGGATTTTGGAGCAAACACCATGAATAGTAATGATAATTAATTGAATATACAGAGCTTCAGGATTAAACTAAAATGAATTTATGAGAAAGCCATGTTAAAGTATTGCGTTTTCAGCAGTGTTTTAAAGTGCACCACTTAATTAGCCTGGCGAATTCCTATTGGCAAGCTATTCCAGATTTTAGGCGCATAACAGCAGAAGGCTGCCTCACCACTTCACTCAGCTCCAAAATGACAAAGCAAAAACAGAATTTTAGAATGTTTTAAAAATTCATTAACAACTGTCCACATTACCATGACAGGTAATAGAGTAAATTTAAAAATAATTGCCCTACATTAGCTTCTGTCTACTTTTAATTTCAGAGTTTGAACTCTCAGCATTTGTCCCACACATTTTCTACTGCTTTTGTGTCTCATACTCACAGTTCATTTGCATCACCAAAGCCAGACTGACCAATAAGACTGTTCTAAGGGGCCGAGCACACACACAGACCTTAGTGTGTTATTATATAGTAAATAAGAAAACTGAAATATCCAATTGACACAAGTATTCAGACCCTTTACTTGGTAAATAGCTGAACCACTTTGGCAGCAATTATGGTTTGGAGGCTGCTTGGGTCTGACACGACAAGCTCCATTCACCTGTATTTGGGAATTTTTTGCCATTATTCTCTGCAGATCCTGTCCAGTTCTGTCAGGTTAGATGGAGACCATCAGTGGACAGCTAATCTCACGTCTCTCCAGAAATGTTAGATTGGATTCAAGTTTCAGCTCTGGCTGGGCTACTTTTGAACATTGCCAGATTTTTTCCTGTAGCCACTCTTGTGTTAACTTTGCTTTGTGACCCTTCAGCCCTTTCTTAGGTCTGGAGTGTTCTGAGCAGGTCTCTCTATTATAAAAGAAAATCTTGAGACGAGATGAGACTATTGCCAAGAGATTTTTTCAAATCTCATCCACCTCTCAACCATTTCTGGTTAACAGCCCACGCCCACGATCCTCTCACCTGTCATTTATGTGAATGCTTTGGTCAGACACAGTTCCTGTGCCCTCCGCTCTTATAAATTTCATTTTTACATTTTCCTTGCTTTAAGTTCCCAATAAAAGAAGACTTATTATGTCCAAATCTTATTGAAGAATTTCATCCCGAAGGGTTATCAACAGAAGAAATGAGTACATGGGCAATCCTAGCACTGAGAAATGATGAAGTCAAATGAATTAACGTGAAAATTGTCAATTGGTTACATGGCAGATTGGTTAAATGTGTATCAAAAGACTATGCTGAAACAGTTGGTGGTGATCATGCAGAAGATGAAAACATCAACTTACAAAATCCCGTAGAAAATCCACAACTGTTAACACTGGTTAACAGTCTGGTCTTCCACTGGCTGAATTACTGTTGAAAGAAGGATGTATACAGTGTATTTACCTGCTATTTTTTACCTTTTTTAATACTGTATATTTAGAATGTTTGCTCTAGAGTACACCTTAGAACCATTTCTGGCAGAGAAAAGGCCAATTTATTGTGATTTCTGCTGTCATTCATTTACCCCTGGGGATCATCTTTATGGCTCTTCTGACTGAAGCTGTACCATTCTGGGACTAGAGGGGCCTGCAGTCACTAACGAACGTATTCTTTTTCACCTTCAGTGCTGGAAGGCAACACCCAGAAGATGCCTAACTCTCATCTTCAGCCCCGAGCCACCTCTGCTCCTTCCAGTAGGGACTCCTTCTTCACTCAACCAACAATGGAGATGGAGCTTCCACTCATGGACCTTGTTCTTGTGCCTAGTGTACCAATTTCATTTTTACTTTCCGTTTCTTTGGCTCAACACTTTACAATTAAATGGGCTAACTTGGCTGGAGCCCCAACTATTCTCCTAGCTCCTTGCAGTCTGTCCACTAGTCACACCGCATAAAAGTGAGATTGCACACAATCTGTGCAAAACCTGGCAATAGGTCACAGAGTTATTACTGTATTGTTGTTAAGAGACACATAGTGATAAAGATTATTATGAGAGATCAAAAAGACCGGGAGATGGTTTCAAAGACAGAGATATAATTGGGATTCACATAAATTTAAGAACTTCTCCTTCCAAATCCAAGTATTCAGAGTCACAGCTTTTGGATTTAAGGATGGTTCAGATGTTTCATTTGTTCCAATTTCCACCAAATTTACCATCACACCAAATCTTACATGGTGGGCCTTATTTAATAAAAGTTTCATTTAGTCCTCAATCTCCTGACCATGATGATTGAAAAATCACAAAGTCAGAATATGGTAGATACTTACTCCAAAATACCATCTGTGGATAAGAGACATTAATGAATGAGCCTAGAAAAGCACAGGGGACAAAAAAAGGAACAAACTAGAGTGGGATCAAAAAGATCAAAAAACAGGAGCTCAAAAAATAACCAGGAGTCAAGGAGCAAGATGTGTCTCTGTTATAAAAGAAAATCTTGAGACAAGATGAGACTTTGGCCAAGAGATTTTTTCAAGTCCCGCCCTCCCTCAACCATTTCCAGTTAATGGCCCACGCCCCTCTCACCTCTCATTCGTGTGAATGCTTTTGTCAGACACAGTTCCTGTGCTCTCAGCTCTTATAAATTTCATTATTACATTTTCCTCACTTTAAGTTCCCAATAAAAGAAGACGTATTATGTCCAAATCTTACTGAAAAATTTCATCCCGAAGGGTTATGATCAGAAGAAATGAGTACATGGGCAATCCTAGCACTGAGAAATGATGAAGTCAAATGAATTAACGTGAAAATTGTCGATTGGTTACATGGCAGATTGGTTAAATGTGTATCAATAGACTATGCTGAAACAGTTGGTGGTGATCATGCAGAAGATGAAAACATCAACTTACAATATCCTGTAGAATATTTACAACCATTAACACTGTCCGGTCTTCCACCAGCCAAATTACTGTTGAAAGAAGGATGTATCGTAATGTTATTACGTAATTTATGTCTGAGTGATGGGCTATGCAATAGGACAAGATTGAGTTGTATTCAAAATTGGTCGAACAATTCTGACATGTAAAATTTTAACAGGCGACAAGAAAGGTAATGTAGTACATCTTCTGTGGATAACATTAGACACCAAAGGAGATCTGATATGCCATTCATGTTAAAACGTTTACAGTTTCCCATTAGAATAGCTTTTGCTATGACAATTAGTAAATCACAGGGACAAATATTTAAAAAAGTCAGTTTATTTATTAGAGAGAAAGAAATGAAATTCACTCACGGGCAGTTATACGTTGCATTGTCATGATAAAAGTCCAAACACAGAATCAAAATTCAATGTGATATTGACGAAAAGTTAATTCCAAATATTGTTTTTGCTGAAGTTTTACAGTTAAAGTGTAAGTTTAAAAAGTGTAGTGATCGTTCCAAAATTCCTCTTTTTAAGAATTATGAAGGCCGTTGTGCTCTTGGGAACCTTTACCCCTAACCCTAACCTTTAGGATTTTTTGTTTTCTTCCCCATTTCTGTGCCTCAACACAGCCCTGTTTCTGAGCTCTCGGTTTGGCTTCTGCTCACATGGTAGACCTTTTATTGACAGGTGTGTGCCTTTCCAAGTCAGTCCAATCAATTTAATTGACCACAGGTGGACTCCAAGCAAGGTGTGAAAACATCTCAATGACCAATCGCATCCCAACTTGTCATAGCAAAGGGTCTCAATAGTTGTGTCAATGGGATATTTCAGCTGTTGTGCTTTTTAATTAATTTGCGAAAATTCCTAAAATATTGTTTTTGCTTTGTCATTATGGTGTATTGAGTGTCGCTTGATGAAGGAAATAATTAACTTAAATGATTTTAGCACAAGGCTGCAACAAAACAAAACGTGTAAAAAGTGAAGAAGTCTAAATACTGTCTGAAGGTGCTTTATCGTATATCGTGTTGTTATTTCTATTTATTTTTATCAGTTATGGATTCAACACTAAGGAATATTCCTAGTAACAACAGCATGTTACCTGACAGTAAAGTTCAAGTTCAATAGAACTCCATTCCCTAGAGCTGTGATGTATGACGATGGCTACTGTTAACATTAAATATTCGCTTGGGTGCCATTCAGTAGGTTTCAATATTTTCATGCCCTCTTAATCCACTGCTGGATCATGGGGGATCGGAGCCTGTCCTGGCCGCACTGGGGGTGTGTAAGACAAAAATCAGTAAAAGACAGGGTGCCAGTCCTATGCAGGGCCCACTCGTATACAATGCGCCAGTTAATTAAACTGCAGCTGTTTGAGGATGAGAATGGAAAAGCAAAACACTCTGAAGAGCAACAATACAAAGTGTGAGAACATGAAAGAAGTCGTAAAGCAGGATCCGTGAAGAAGCAATGCCAGACACTGCACTGCCTCACTGTTGAGAACACCTGTGCTAAGCTGCAGACTCTCCACAGCGGCCTGATAGAAACCACTTTTTTAATTAACTTAAATCTGAGTGCTAAATCTGGAACACTTTAATGTTAAGTTGCCTTGGCAGAGCAATTGGAAACATTTTTTTTGTTCCTTCAAAGAAACCTCTCATTTAAGTAATTTATTTTAAAATTGCAGACAGAATGTACATGACACCCAGGAAAGAGAAGTCTCAAGAAATGAGATTAAATTGCCACTCGAGTATGCAGAAGTAAAGCTAGCAGCGATGGCTCCTGTGCCAAATGAACTCCAAACCTGCACATTTATGGCTCGGCCCAGTGTTAGTCCTCTGTTTGCTGCTCATTTCCATATCACTTTCAACACTTCTAATGAAATCTTTTGAACAAGAAATAAATGTTGTTAGTAAGGTACAGAAACCCTTCCATATTGTGCACTTTATTCAGATTGCGCAGGACACGTCTTACATATGAGCAAAGATATGGGAGTTCTTATTTAGGATATGAAATGGAGAATCAGAGTAAATGAAAATGTGGCCATATTCGAGTCGTCAGACATAACCGAGACTTGGAGATTAGTACATTTTTATAAGCAGAAGATTCACAGCAGAGAGCAGGAACAACACAAAACACCAGTGGCATTACCAGGGGGGGTGCCATTTGGATCGGCAGGTAGGGCAGCTGAATTCCAAAATCAGCTAAAACCATTTTCACTGAGTTTTCAGTGGACAGAAAACCATTCAAGGTTGACATTAAATATGCTGTGCCTTTGAGTTGAATCTGTCTTCACAGTAGACCAGCTCTTCTGCAGGACATCCCTATGGTCTCACATCTCTCAAACTTCCACTTCTTTTGTATGTCATTTTCCAACTTAAGTTTATAAAAGAAAAACAAGGTTCTAAAAGAGGTAAAATAGAAGGTTCTCTAGTTTGCAGATCTCTAACAATTACCATGGTCCACTTTGATGACATATGTTTTGAGCAGATGGTCAGAAGGAAGAGGTAAATAAAAACTTTGGCTGGCAAGGATGCTGGATAAATATGAAGCCCTATAGGACTCGCTGGTGGTCCCGGACATTGTACAGCTGTAAAATGTGACAGAGTCGTTCAATTTTATCCTGAGTGTGATTAAATGTCTGAGAAGATGTAATGGTGGAGGGATCAAAATCTCAGAAGAGGCTGCACAGTAGTTTGGGCAGGAGGCAGTTACGCAGAATGTCACCATAGGATGTCGAAAAAGAAAAGCCACCAATATCAGGTATAATATAAATATGAATAACTAGCTGAAGCACCTGGAATCCACCTTAATAGAAATGTGTCTCGGTGTCTGTGTCCATCTGTTTGCTATGTCTCTGTTGTTCCAACAGATGGTGCATCACAAGCAGTTGTAGTAATAAAATGCATTGCATTTGTCATTCCAACAGTTGGTGCATCTCAAACATTAACACAGCTGTTACAAATCCCATATCCCATGACATATAACAGAAGTATATGCATTGCATTTGTCATTCCAACAGATTGTACATCATAAACATTTGTAGTATTCCATTTTATTACTACAAATGTTTGTGATGAGCCATCTGCTGGAATGACAAATGCAATGCATTTTATTATTACATGCATTACTAAATACATTCTAATGCATTCAGACTTTAACGCCGATTGCTTAGATTTCAGCCATCTTAGACAGGGAACATACCTGGTATTTGTATGATGGGTTAAGGTAAGATTACATGTACAATGCCTTCAGAAAAAATGCAGACCACTTTATGTTGTAGGCATTTTTTTCTGTTGCAGCCATGTGCTAAAATTATTTAAATTTATCTTTTACTTCATAAAACAACACTCAGTAATGACAAAGCAAAAACAGCATTCTAGGCATTTTAGACATTTACTAAAAAATAACAAAACTGAAGTATCCCAGTGACACAAGTATTCATACCCTTTGCTTTGGTTCTGGTGCACTCCATTCTGCTGATCATCGTTGAGATGTTTGGAGTCATTTCAGTTGACTGGACTTATTAGCAAAGGCACCCACCTGTCTGCAGAACGTCGCACCAGTGCTTTTAGTCATGGCAGTAGTTACTTGACGATAAAAGTTAAAGATTCCAACTTATAAGCCTGCTTTCCTGGTTGCTTGTTTTGCTCAATTCTGTCGCCAGATGAAGTTCTTTTACCCAGGTAGGTCTTTCAGTGGTGCTGGAGATCCCTCGCAATAGAAAAGCTCCAGTGACAACCCCCTGGGTGAAGTCTAAAGGTAGTGGACTGCAGGTGTAGGTGTAAGTGCATTGCAACTGTAAGCTGTATATCCCTAAAAAACAGACAGGCGAGAGAAGTGACAGTTATAACATGTAACTATGAGTCCACAGGAATGCAATCTGTGCATTTGGTTCAAGGGGATTTATATCTTAGGGAAAAGTGTCCCCAAACACCTTTCCCACCAAAAACGCTTGGCACTGTGATTTTATAGTGTGATAAAACAATTACCACTGGTTTAATGGTTCTGCAGTGAAAATGCGGTTCTGTTTTTGTGAGAACTTGCAAACCTCATTTCTAATAGGAACCTCAAGGCCCATATAGTCTGCATTTTTAGTTGTTCATCCATTTTCTACCGCTTATCTGGTCTTAGGTCTCAGGGGCAGCGGTCTAAGCAAAGATACCCAGATGTTTCTTTTCCCTACCACCTTCCCTCCAACTCTTATGAGGGGGATACTGAGGCATTTCCAGGTCAGCAGGGAGATATAATCGCTCAAGCATGTTCTGGGTCTGAGGTCTCCTCCCAATTGGATATGCTCAAAATATCTCCATAGGAAGACACCCAGGAGGCATCCTAATCAGATGCCCGAACCATCTCAACTGGCTCCTTTCAATGCAGAGCAACAGTGGCCCTATTTTGACCTCACCCCGTCTCTAAGGCTTAGACATGATATCCTACACAAAGGAAACTTATTTCCTGCCTTTTGTATCTGTGATCTTCTTCTTTCAGTTGATACCCAAAGCTTGTGGCCCTAGGTGAGGGTAAGAATGTAGAATGACTGATAAATCGAAAATGTTGCCTTTTTAGCTCAGCTCTCTGTTCACCCTGACTGACTGGTACAATGTCTGCATGACTGTCGATGCCTCTCTGATTTGCCGGTCGATCTCTCTCATTCGTGAATATGACCCTGATATACCTAAATGTCACCATCCTCAATGCACCAGATCGTTATGGCTTCTTCTGCATGTGGAGGGCCCATTGGAGAACCATCCCATTATACTTATTCTGGTTCTGCCTGCCTGGGCCCCATGGGTAAAGGCCCAATCAACTGGCTCTCCTCAACAAGTTTACCTTTTCTGGGCAAGTATGCTGGGTATTTGATAATTTTTCTCATAAAGGTCATATGAAGCACAAGTAGTCTGATTCCCCCGACGTAGGACCAATTTCCCTTGAGTGACCCTCCCAGGCTCAATTACCCAGGACAACATAATTCTTAGGATCACTGGAGCTCAAAAATCCCTCCACCATAATAAAGCGACAATTAATGGAGGAGATATTTTAAGTTATATCAAGAGTAACATGCATGCAGAATTTCACAAGCTTTGACTCAGCTGTTTTGGAGTGATACATTTTTGTCACTTTCCCAATAAAATTTTAGAAATTGGGTAAGGCATGTAATTTGCCTGCACTTAGGGCAATCTACATGCAAAATGTCTTGAAAATGTTTTGTGCTGTTTTGCTGGGACTAGCAAACAAACAGGTGCTATACGATCAGAGGGTTGAAATGCGTTTTTTAATGTCTGGGACGGATAAATAACATTAAACAAAGCCGAAAAATTCAAACCACAAACAGAGAATATTACAATTATATTAAGATGGACTAGCTTTGCTACCCTATAGAGGTATATTTCGGACAAAATTAAATAAATAAATCTCTCTATTATAATAAAAATAAAATCCTGGGATGAGACTTGACATTCTCAGAGAGATGCTTTCACATCCTGCGAGACGAGACTGTGCCAAGAGATTTAATGATGCCTGGGGCTGGAAATAAAAGACAAAGAGTAGATGACAAAGTAGAACATCATAAAAAATTAAAAAACAGCGCGATACACATGCAGAGCAGGTTAGAGATAATGGAAGTAGTAAAATTCGAAAGTCTCAAAAAAATGATAGTAAAGATCGCTTAAGCACAAATAAATGGAAATTATAAATCGGAGAAATAACGGAACAGCGAAAAAAGATTGAATATATTGTTTGGATTTCAACTTTAAGTCGGAGACTTGTAGATCGGAATTCATGTTGCCATCAGGGAAAAGTAGTGTTTCTTCCCAATGAAGAGGCATATCCGCGAGAATTAAAAGATTTGTTGTTTAGCGAAAGTGAACTCCACATACACGAGTGGTAGAGACGTGAAGTGGCTGGAGCATAACACAGGCCAGGGGATTGGCAAGCAAAGTGAACAGGGGGCAACGCCCCCTAGTGTATAAATAAATAAAAGACCTTACGGATGGCACTGCAGTTGTGACCCACTGGGCTGACTACTTTGAGCAGCTGTTTATAGGTGATCCTTCAGCTAGGGCATTGGACATCTCTGGGTCCATGGTCCTTGGGGCTGATCCTTCAGCTAGGGCATTGGACATCTCTGGGTCCATGGTCCTTGGGGCTGATCCTCCAGTTCACTGGAGTCTCTATCTCCTGATCTGACGTATTGCATTAGGCATGAGCAATCTATACAATACAATTCACCAATCAAAAGAGAGTATGCTCTAGGGTCCACCCTCTCAAGTTTGATGAGTGAATGTGATGGTTTTATTTCAAGCCATATTTCATGATGCGTTTGGAGGAATATTACGGACAAAATTAAATAAATAAGCAAAAAAAAGTACTTTGTGACACATTTTTTATGTTAACATTTCATGATGTATTTATTTGTCTGTGGTCATGAATGACTGAGATTTCACAGTACTTTTATTTATTTGCACATTTATTTAAGTATTTATTTTTGTTTGAAATATTCCTCCATACTACCCATCTTAGACGGGATGAAATCAAAGTAATCAACATAGACCATCTATTGGAATTTTTTTTTAATGCATGTAGTAATAAAATGCATTGCATTTGTCATTCCAACAGATGGCGTACCACAAGCAATTGTAGTAATAACATGTATTACTGCAAATGTTTTGATGTGCCATCTGTTAAAATAACAAAAGCAATACATATTTCTCTATTATATGCTATTTGGTATAGGATTTGTGAAAGCAGTGTTAATGTTTGTGTTGCGGCATCTGTTGGAATAACAGAGATATAACAACTGGACATATATGCAGACAATTATCCTTTTATTAAGGTGAATTTTGACAGTCTAATAGTTGTGTTCTGTAAAGACTCAAATTTGCCACTATGAATATATGTAAAGTTTCTAATATATGAGTATATGGTATTCATTGTAATGTTTTACAACAGATGAACTACAAATCAGTCATAGCATCCTTCTAGCCAACATGTTGGGAAGAGTTATATGTTCAAACTGTCTGATTTTTATATGTACTGTATTTATTACATTAAAGTCACTTTAATACCTGTACATCTTATTATTGGATGGGAAACCAATAGAGGAGGGAATGGTGTACTGAATGGACACTGAAGTGCAGGGAAGAGTGCCAGGCAAACAGATAAGCTTATTGTGAGGTGCAACTGGCAGCAACCTGTGCATTTCACCTGATGCCTTGTGGCACTCTGGAATCTTCACCCATGGCTACCCTGTGACTTTTACAATAAGAACCCTTTCTGTGATTTTGCTTTTTCTTAAGTTTCATGTTACATGAATATGTTGATGGTTGTTACTGCCCATGTCTTGCCGATGAGGATTGTGGACCACCAGAGTTCATCCAGTCATCCTATGCTTTGATTTATGAATATATTTATATATATTTAGTTTGATGTTGGGGTCCCAGCCTCGTTAAATTGCACAGTCATGCCTGGGACAAGAAAGAAAGAGCGCGAGAGATCACATTTGACTTGAGTGCAAATGCACAAAGGCAGGATGGCTGCTCTGTATCTGGGACATGAGCCATCCCTTTTTTGGCTCAGATTTGCTTACATGTCTGCCTGTGGTGCCAGCTCAGTGAGCAAGCATGAACGTTTTCATTCAGCGCATAAACGGGGCTGCCGGGTGGGTGTTGAAGGAGCTTGTTTGATTGGCGCGGTATCTGATATTTAGCTTTATGGTTCTGCTTCCTGTGAGGAAAGCTCTGATCTCAATGCTTCTTTATGGACTTTATGCTCACACACTGAACAATGCTAAGTTCTCTGAACGGCTGGTGGCACACATCCAAAGCGGCACCGATTACGTGAGGAAACAGGCCTGTTATCCTTTTGCGTACTTACTATATAAAACCTGACGACCTCCCAAAACCACATAGGGCCCAGCAGCACTGAGACAGCTTTGTTCTTCTCTGACTGGATTCCAAAGTCACTCTGAGAACAGAACCTATATTGTATAATTTTTCCGTGAGTAAACTTCAGGCTGTCAACATGACTTGTTGAGCCTACAAGAGCGTACACAGTACCAGAAAGTGAAGCAGAGCTCTGGGTGGCTCGTATTCACAGGCTTTCTTTGCTCTTAATTTTCATTAAAAAAAAAAAAATCACCACCATGTGATGCTTAATTGCCATTTCCTTAATCAATTCAACTTATTATTTTTTTTGAGGATTTTCTTTGTGCCTTTATTCCAAGAGCTCTTTTTGTTGTGAACAGTCAGACATGCACAATTAACTTACTATAAATGAGGCTTTTTTTTTCTTAAACAAATGGGAATACATTAACAGCTGTTCATTTTAAACTGATTTATCTATTACTGGAGGCAGAAGCTGTTAGGTATGGCTTTAAATTATTAATCCATCAGTAATCAATTAATGATGCCTGTGTTATCTCTCTATTATAAAGAAAATCTTCAGACCCAATGAGACTATTGCCGAGAGATTTTCTTCAAGTCCTGCCCTCCTCTCAACCATTTCCAGTTAACATCTCGTGCCCACCGTCCTCTCACCTCTCATTTGTGTGAATGTTTTTGTCAGTCACAGTTCCTGTGCTCTCAGCTCTTATAAATGTTTACATTTTCCTCACTTTAAGTTCCCAATAAAATAATACTTCTTATGTCCAAATCTTATTGAAGAATTTCATCCCAAAGGGGTATCAACAGAAGAAATTAGTACACAGGCAATCCTAGCACCGAGAAACGATGAAGTCAAATGAATTAACGTCAAAATTGTAGATTGGTTACACGGCAAATTCGTTAAATGCGTATCAATAGACTATGCTGAAACAATTGGTGGTGATCATGCAGAAGAAAAAAACATCAATTTACAATATCACATAGAAAATCTACAACTGTTAACACTTTCTGGTCCACCGGCTGAATTATGGTTGAAAGAAGGATGTATCGTAATGTTACTGCGTAATTTATATCTGACTGATGGGCAATGCAATAGGACAAGATTAGTTATGTTCAAAATTGGCCGAACAATTCTGACATGTAAAATTCTAACAGGCGACAAGAAGGTAATTAGTACATCTTCCGTGGATAACATTAGACACCAAAGAAGATCTTGATATGCCATTGGTATTTAAACGTTCACAGTTTCCCGTTAGAACAGCTTTTGCTATGACAAGTAACAGATCACAGGGACAAACATTATTAGAGAGAAAGAAACAATATTCACTCACAGACAGTTATACGTTGCGTTGTCACAATGTAAGTCCAAAGAATCAAAATTCAATGTCATATTGATGAAAAGTTAATTCCAAATATTGTTTTTACTGGTTTTACAGTAAAAGTGTAAGTTTAAAAAGTATTTGTGTGTTAATTTCAAAGCCAAACAGAACAAAAATGTATAACGCAATGAATACCTCTAACGCAACATGAAACATAAGTTTCTTTCAATTTATTATGTTTTACTATTTTTTACTATGGTTAATTACTTTCTGTTATGTAAAATAGTTATATTATGCATATGTAACAGTTCCCATGAAAATAACAAATAAATAAAAAATTAAATTGTACATCTGTTTTCTCGTACGCAAGCAGCAGAATCGCAAAGAGGCTAGTGCGTAGCGTCCCCATGAGGTTGGTGAACAAAGCAAGCGGGGGGCAGAGCCCCCTAGTGCCTAACAATGGGAAACGCAGTAAGATACCAGAGCAGGAGAGAAAACATCAAGAAGACAAGCCAGAAAATCGAAAACCAAAATTCTGTCCTATTGCCTACACTGACCCAATAGAGACAGCAAAGAAAAAGATTAAAATGACTAGTAGATGTGTGGGTAAAGAGTGGACTAAGATCTGATACAGAGAGTCAAAAAGATCCACCCATCCATCCATTATTCAACCCGCTATATCCTAACTACAGGGTCATGGGGGTCTGCTGGAGCCAATCCCAGCCAACACAGGGTGCAATCTAGGAAACAAACCCCAGGCAGGACGCCAGCCCACCGTAGGAGTCAAATTGATCTTTCACCAAAACCAGAATGTAATCAAAAACTTTCAGTGTCAAAAAGCAGGCTGAAGTTTGTTGGCCCAGTAAATTCAAAAAGAGAAAGTCTGTTGCACGATTTTAGGGTTATCCATCAAACTTGAATACTCCGGAACTGTCCTAAGCAACCTTTACATCGTCACCTCAGTGATGTCACGGAGCATCCCCCAGGAAGTCTATGATTTTGTTCCATTTTGTTGAAATGTTTTGTTCCATTTTGTTGAAATGGAAATCAATTGTGCACTTGGTAACAAAGCAATATACATCAAAATGGATGTTAAACTTGGAATCTGTGAGTGTGGAAACCACGTGTTCAATAAATGGCTAGCCAGATCTGAGTCTAGAAAATGTATAATGCATTAATAAAATACATTTATAAAAATGAATGCTGCCAGCAGCACCAATTCCTAAACACTAACCCATAATTATAGTTGTTAAAAAATATGTCCTGAGTCTAACTACTGAGCAGATAAACTGCAACGCTGCACCCATAGGATGTTTTCCTTTGTTTCTGTCCACAAATTCAGATGACCAGAAAGCACCCGACGCTGACCTTTATAAGATGACATCCATGACACCAGCGCCACACACTGGGATGCCTCTTCACGGAGAGGACTGGGGGAGCAAGTGTGGGCAGAACAGTACCTCCAACAGGGCGTTAGATGGCAGCCCCCATGGGTTGCAGTGATGCCTCAGATTCATACAGGGCTTCATGGGAGATGGAGTTATTTACAGCCCTGTTGTGATCCAGCGGTGCTGCAACAGATGCTGAGTCCTCTTGGGCGGAGGTGCTGCCAGAAGTAGGTCAACGAGCACCTGGAGCACTTCTGGAGGTGTTATAAAAGGAGCCAGAGTCGGGAGGAGGGAGACAAAGCTTGCCGGAGAGGAAGAGAAAGAATAAGAAAAGCGAAAAAGTAAAGTATTGTGATTGTGTTTAGTGCTTGGACTGTGTTGTGGGCTCCTGGGGACGGGGAAGATCCACACTAGCGAAGAAAAATAAAAAGCTTGTGGTTTTTATAAGTGTGTGTCCCCCCCGTGTCTGTCCGTGTCCGGTTAAGCGCTGGTATAGTGCCATCTACTGTCACACACTGTAGCCACTACCTCTCAAAATGACAGCACCGTAAAGTTAACAATGGGGGAGATACAAAATAATGTCAAGTATCTTCAAACAGAGTCTTAGCTCAAAACAAATGCAGGAATTGAATTCAGCAACTCAAAACTTGTAACAGAGTAACAAAGGAGTTCAAGAAAATATGTAAGATTACAATTCAACGTGAGTTCCCATTGTCTGCTTCAAATTGTGCATGTGACATTGTGGAATGGACGGCCTTTGGTGTCTTTTGTGTTTTGGGGTATCGCTCTACTTTGCTCCATTCCCCTCCACCCTGTCTAATCTCTCAGCTTCACATACGTTTTGTGATTTTCTGCTCTTCTTCCCGGCAGGTCCTCTCAAACCCCATCAGATTGAATGAAGACTGTCAGTGGACAGCTGTTATCAGGTCTCTCTAGAAATGTTCGATTGGGTTCAAGAGGGCTAGGCCAGCCCCTCAAGGATATTCACAGAGTTGCCCCTAAGCCACTTCTCTGTTGTGTTTGCTTTGTCCTGTTGGAAGGTGAACTTTTGACCCATTTTGACCTAGTCTCCCAGTCCCTGATGTTGCCATCGTTTTGGTTTGCTGTTGGAATGGTGTTGAGCGGTGCATGGGTTCCTG
Source organism: Polypterus senegalus (assembly GCF_016835505.1). NCBI lineage: Eukaryota > Metazoa > Chordata > Cladistia > Polypteriformes > Polypteridae > Polypterus > Polypterus senegalus. Next base: position 51,309,653 of record NC_053171.1, read on the forward strand.
CAGATGTGATGCTTAGAATTGAAGCCAATCAATTTAATGTTGGTTTCATCAGGCCAGAGAACCTTGCTTCTCACAATCTGAGCAACCTTTAGGAGCTTTTTTGAAAGGTCTTAGCAAGCTTTCATGTGTCTTTTACTGACACAAAGTTTCTCCCTGGCCAGTCTGTCATAAAGCCTAAATTGTTGGAGTGTTGAGCGATGATTGTCCTTCTGCAAGTTCCTGCCATCTCCACACAGGTTCTGTGTTGCTCAGCCAGTATGACTGTCGGGTTCTTGGGCCTCTCTCTTACCAAGGCCCATCTCCCCCAATTGCTCATTTTGAATGAGTGACCAGCTCTAGGAGGAGTCGTGGTTGTTCCAAAATGTCTTCCGTTTAAGAAATATGGACGCAGCTGTGCTCTTGGGAACCTTCTGTACTGTAACAGGTTCACACTAAGGAATTTGGTGCTCATGACCAGTTCCATTATGTGCAGTGGGGTATTGACTGCATGGGCCTTCCTGAAGTCAACAGTCATCTCTTTTGTCTTTCCACATTAAGAGACAAATTGTGAAAAGCTGGGGTTTGGCAGTTTTCCCCCCTCTAGTGGGCATTTTGAGTATTTTCAGGACTGTGCGCTTAAGGACTCTCAAGTTCACAACACAGAGATTTTTCTACAGTTTCCCTTCCATCCTTTTGTGAATGTTCAGAGATTTTGAACTTTAAAAAGCACATTTTTGGGGCCTGTACAGGCCTCAAGCCTTCCTTTTGAGTTTATGAAGGATGAGCTTTTTTAGTGTATTCAGACCTGAATTTATTTGTGAGGGACAGGAATTTAAACAGTCTTAATGTACACTGACCAAGGACAATTCAGTTCATTCACAGAACCTCAGTTTACAGAAAAGTGTAATGTAAATATTTTTCAAAAACTCTCAGATGTAAATCCTAGAAAACATTGACTGCTGTTAGGATAATGTTTAGGACTTTTTTTTTATTCCAAGATACTAATGTTTCTGAAAAAAAAAAATGTCATACACAAATGGTAGCACTGTCCACAGAATGTGTGCTATGTAAAACATACACTGGGTGGTTTTGTGAATGAGACAGGCGACGGGCCACAATGTTTGAGTTGCTGCATTTCGGCTCCACAGCTTGGGACTCGATTCCCAGCACAGGCAGTGCCAGTGTGGAGTTTTGTGCATCCTCTTTTTATCCACAGGACCCACATCCAGATAACCAGTAATTAAAAGTAACTGGAAACTGCAAGTGGTCTCGTGACAGTGAGTGTGCACGCGTGCCCTGTGGTGAACCCAAAGCTACTCTGATAAGTGGTAGTAGAAGAAGCAGACTGAATAGGTGGATTTAAATAAGACATCTTTGTGATAATAAGCAAGGCTTTTGTGAACTTTAGTTTTGACTAAAGTTATTATCCATCGCCTGAAGTGTTCCTATTTCATTCATAGACACCATGGATTGGGAGATTTAAAAGAAATGACAGAATTGTGCCATCTGTCCGTTTTTTTTGCCTAATCCTCAAGTTCAGACTGATGCTGTTGGGTGGGACATAACTTGATTGTGTTTGCATGACTTATTATAGTTTTATTGTTGATTTCTGGATTCTGCAAGAATCCCATTATACTCCTGTAAGCCGCCTGAAGGTTTTTGTTACGCAGTAGCGATTCCATCTTTCCAGTACTACACAATAATTAGGCTCTGGTGAAGCAGCCTACTAGTCCGTGTGTTTACAGCTGAGGCCAGAAGTTTCCGTTCACCTCGGCTAAAGACTTCCAAACTCCTTGTTTCCCAGATGTTCCCATACATTCCCCGTGTTAAGTCTATTAGGGTCTCTTATTTCTGTAATTGGTCATGTCATAGTAATAGCTATGAGACAAATTGATTTCAGCCTTACTAGATCAGATTTTCAGCAGGTCTCTATACACTTTATTAGTTTTTGGCCGGCATTGACGATTTAGGTCGCCTTCCACAAGCTTCTGTTATGGCTGAGCCAAACGAGAAAAGGAAATGAAAACAAGGGTGAAGATGAAAGCAAAAGTCATTGTCGGGAGGATAGAGAGGTTGAAAATGATCAAGCTGGAATCATAAAAAGGGCACACGAGAATATCAAAACTATAAAATCAGACAAAACTAGTGTAACAAGATGTGCATTGTGCCAGCATATAAAGGGTCACACTATTGACATCACACCGTACAAAATCACTCCACCGGCAACCAGGGCTAGCATCTTGATGTGCATCGAACAACAGAATAACGATGCTAAAAATAAAATACATTCACAGCAGCTTCTCACAACGCAGGGCAGCAGGACCTCTTAGCCATCCCTCCTGGCAGACCTCGTGTATGTCGCTGAAGTTTGTGAGTCTCCTTGGTTGGACACGATTTTTCCGTTTCTTTGGGATTGACATCACGGCTATGTGATGGCCACTCCAATATTTTCACCTTGTTGTCTTTGAGCCATTTTTCTACATCTTTGGGGGTATGGTGAGCATCAGTGTCTTGCTGGAATACAAATGTTTGATCATGTTTGAACTTTCTGACTGATGTCTTGAGATGTTGCTCCAGAATTTCTTTCCTTTCTCGTGATGCCATTTATTTTCTAAAGTGCCCCTGTCCCTTTAACTCCCACATTACGAAGCTGCAATTGCCATGCTACATAGTTGGGATAGTCTTTTTTGGCTTAAAAGCCACCCTTCTTCTTCCATGATCATTATGTATGTTCAAACAATTCCATTTTTATTTCATCTGACATTAGAACACTCCTGCTGATTAGCTGCAGACTTCAGCCTTGCTTTTTTTTTTTGGTCACTCTTGGAGTTGGGGTTTCTTTATTGCACAATAACCATTCAGGCCATGACACTAATGGACTCTCTTAAAGGTGGATGTAGATGTTTTGGTGCCAAGTTCCTTTGTTTATTCAGGTTGTTCATCACTTGGAGTTCATTTTTGCCTCCTTCCTCTATGATGCAGTGCCTTTGTGGTCATTAGATAGTTGTATTTGTGTGTAGTTCTTTGTACAAAAGCTTGTGGTTCCTTCAATTGTTTGGAAATTGCTCCTAAGGAGGAACTGGATTTGTGGAGGTCCACAGTTTTATATTCTAAAGTCTTGGTTGAATTGCTTGGATTTTTCCAAAGGCAACAAATGCACTGGCTCTAAAGGTAGGTAGGCTCTTTATCAAGACACACACACTTAACTCAGAAAGGCAACTGCCCAATCAGAGGCTAGGTTAATTGATGATTGATCAAAGGCCATGAGTCTCTGTTCAGTCATGATCAATAAAAGGTGAGTGTTGGTGGTCTCCTTGGAGGCGAGAGGCTAAAATGATTGACAGTTCACATACTGTAAGTTAAATAGAAGCTTGTGGGCTTCTGAATAGGGGGGCTTAGGCATATACCTGTATATACGCCCCTAACATACAGAAGTCAGTCCAGCAGGTGTTTGTGTAGATGGACGCTGTCTAAACAAAGTTTAACAAGAAGGGCTTACATGATGGCCCTTTATTAGGAGTGAAGGGCACACAATTTAGGAGAAACTTAACATATAAGGAAAAGAGATCGGGAATAAAAAACCTGCATCAAAATGTGTATTTCAGATAAGTATTATGTGTTCTATTAAGAGCATTGTCAAATTATGAACGACTTTATGTCAAGCAGCTTTGTCCCTCATACTGACTAGAGTTGTGAGTATATAAAAAGTGTTTACTTAAATACTTATTTTTAAACGCTTACATTAATTACAAAAAGACTTCAGTAGAGCTGCAAATCAGAAGGTGCATAGCCTGGTGAGTGCTGTCAATTCAAAATGAGTATCACACTGTGAATTTCACAAACCAGTGGTCGTTTCTTCAATAGGTCAGCATTGTTACTTGAATGTGTTCCTGGAATTGACATCTCTCAATGTTCTAAGGTCACCTTTAGGATATTGTGGGCCCTCTGTCCTGATTTCCCCCAAGCCTTGGCCTTATAGTTGTTACTTCACTAGCCGTTCTGCTGTGGCATCTCCACCACTCTCGCTCACCCTAACTCATTTGTGCAGGCGACTCTCAGCTGCATCCCCCTTTGGCTCCTGCATTTTTTGTAGTCTTGTTTTGTCTCTCTTTCTGCTGTTGTTGTACACATACACTTGTTAGCCTTGAGAAGGAGCCTCCATGTCTGATAGGTTCACTCGTCCTAATGTGGTATAATCCATCTGCTTATAAATTCATAAGATGATAATAAAAAATATGACCTTCCAGAAGTGTAATCTTTTTTTGGTTCTCCAGTGAAAAATGTTTATGGTTTTGAGCAAACTGTGATCCTTTTAGATGAATACCATAAATAAGGGCTGGCTATTGTCATAAAATACACATTATTTGTTTTACGTTCTGCTGTTAATTTCAAGACCCCGATGTGTTTCATGTTATTTCTGTGAGTAGCATCCACACAAAGGTTTTCAGTATAGTTTACAGAACTCGACAAATCAGGAGGTTTAGAGTTACTGAGCTGTCATATGATCACGAACGATGCAGCAGCTACTGCTGCTGCCAGCCTCGTGTACATGGCTGCTCTGACACTGCTTGATTCTCTGTGATTCTGTATAGTGTGTAGCCGGGACATAAACATTTACTTGTACACAATCTGATGTAGTCGAATGAAGAGGTTCATTTGTGATATTTGAAGCAGGATACTCTGTGTTTTGTGCATTTTCTGATAATATGGCATATTCCAAACACTTCACTAAGCACAGTTCTTGTCTGTATGTGTATCTTCCCCCAGAATCTGAATTCTGCACAGGTTAGATGTCCCACTGTGATTGCCGTATATACTTGCTTTTAAGTTCTCCTGCGGATAAGTCGGGATTTCATTTTATCGTATGATTTCCGGTATTTTATAATGTCGGTCGTATAAGTCAAATGTGGAAAACACCCGCTATTGGTCCAAGAGATTGTTATGCTAACACCCACCTGAGATAATAACCACGTAGCACACGGCCTTTTTTTTAAGTATTGTGCCTACGTGACCACACAGTAATACCTGAACTATTCCAAGGTGACGTTTGCATTGATTTGTGTTTTTTGTATCTCACACCCTCATACACCTTTATCGTAAGAGCATCCCTTATGTACCATGGAGCGTTTGATCGGAAGAAAATATGAAGCTGTTTTTTTATTAAATGTTGTTGATGTAGCGAAAGAAATTGGTAACTGCACTGCTGCAACAAAATTCGATGTCTCTGAGAAACTGATAGGAGATTGGGGGAGGCAAGAAGATGTAAAAAAATGTAAATGTCTCATTTTTGAACGGGCGTATAACTCGGGGTTTGATTTTATGATCGATTTTTTCGGCTTATACGTGATAATATACGGTAACTGGAATTAAACTGAGTCAGTGATGGTCTCATGCCCAACCAAGGTTAACTGGCATAGGCTCTTAAAGATCCTGAGAAGATCCTGAAAAGGCAGGGGCTGGCGCAGCTCTAAAGGCATTCTGCCAAACTTCATAAGAACACATTTGCAAAGTATAGGTTTGTCTGTGAAATGTATTTTAGGATAAATTATGGACCTGCACACATTGCTTATGAGGTACCAGAGTTTTCACAAAGACTTGTTGATTTGCAGTCCGTCAGTATAGTTCTATGACGTATGTGTTCTTTTTGTAGTCTCTTGGCTGTATGGAATTTTTGTGGCTCAATTATTAAACTCTTTTAGCCAGAAGTACATCACTATTTATAATGGTAACTATTAGAAAATTACAGTGGCATTTTGTTGAATTAGAAACTGACAAAAACTAAAGATTATATATTGATTTTAGTATGTACGATATTTAAACTCGAAACAAGAGACATATTTTATCATCCGTACACAGGCCTGTACCACGTATGAAATGCAAATTCATTCACTCTTGCACAGGTGTTCTCACGTGGCCAGCTTGATGTTGTTATATTATGTGACGTAACACAGAACATCATAAACAGACATCAGCCAACGACCTGTAATACACTCCTAAAACTGAAACTGCATTCTATATTCCAAGTGTGGTGTGATAATATAGTGAAAAGAAGTTCTATACTTTAGCACTTAACCGATGTTTTTGAAGTATGAATTATATGGTGTAAGCAGAGAAAGCTGCAAGGCAGGTACAGTGGATTCAGACAGTGTTCACTTTTCCACATTTTGTTCAGTTTCAACTTTGTGCTAAAATCATTTAAATTATTATTTTTTTTCCCCATTCAACTGACCCTCAATACCCTAGAATGACCAAATGATCACAGCAGTTTAGGATTTTTTTTTTCAAATTTATTAAAATTACAAAACTGAAACATACCATTGACATAAGTATTCAGACCTTTTACTCAGCGATCCACTGAAGACTCTCTGGCGGTGACTGTGGCCTGGAGTCTCCTTGGGTCTCACATGACAAGCGTCACACACCTGGGATTTTTAACATTCTTCTCTGCAGATCCTTTCAGGCTCTGTCAGGCTCATTGATGGACTGCTGTTTTCAGTTCTCTCCAGATATTTTTGGCTGGGTTCGAGTCTGGGCTCTGGCTGGACCACTCAAGGACATTCACAGAGATGTCGCTATGTCAATCCTGCCTTGACTCTGTGAACCTTGGTTCCAGTCTCAAGACCAGAGCACTCTGCAACAGGTTTTCATTAAGGATTTCTCTCTACTTTCCCCCCCAACCCTGTCTAGTTTCCTAGTCCCTGATGCCACCACCTCCATGCTTGACTGTTGCACAGGTGATGAGCGGTGCCTGGTTTCCTCCACACATGACACTCACCTTGGTTTTATTAGACCAGATAATCTTGTTGTCGAGAGGTATTTAGGTGCCTTTTTGCAAAATCCAAGTGGGTTTCCATGTGTTTTTTTACTGAGGAGGAGGTTCTGTCCAGAGGTGGATAGAGTAGCCAAACATTGTACTCAAGTAAGAGTAGCATTACTTCAAAATAATATTACTCAAGTAGAAGTAAAAAGTAGTCATTCAAAAACTTTCTCAAGTAAGAGTAAAAAAGTATTTGGTGAAAAGACTACTCAAGTACTCATTAACTGTTTGATAATAATAAATGATTTATTTTTTAGAAATTTAATAAGATAGACAAAAATATAAAATAATGTGCAAATTCTACTTCCAAATAGTAAAATAAAAAAAATTAGCAAATATAAATCACATCTTTACAAAATAAAGATGCACAAATAACACAAAGTTCCAGATCTCAGTTTTCCACAGCAAAGCTTTTGAAGCCGTCACCTACAGTAGGTAACATATATGTTTGAACAGTGCAAACTACTTACAGTGACGAGATATCCTGTACACTGACACTATAATACTGCATATGCACTTTGTAGTGCAGCGGCTTCAAAAAAAAAAAAGTTAATCAGATAGTTGGAGCGAGTCGCACCTGCACGTGCAATTGCTTTATTAGCTTCCTGCAGCGTGTGATTAAGGCCCACGGGGACGGGAGTGTATATATACAGGTCAGCACAAAAAAGATGGGGGAATCAAAGAAAAGGAGAAAAAACATGAGGTTAAAAGACATGAAAGGCAGGCTTGGGAACGACGATCTGGTTCTTGCAGTGAAGCTGTGACCATTTAGCAGTGAACAGGAGCCCCGCATGACTAAAAAGTCTCTCACAGGCTGCAAGACGCAGGAAGTTTGTGTGTGGTCATGTGACTGCAAGGCTATGTCTGATTGGTGAAACAGTCATGCAGTAGATCCACTGGCAACTTCTCTCTTGCAAAAATATAATTTAAAGTATAAATGGAAAAAAGTAACGATTTGAGTGTTGCCCAATATAGCGAAGTAAGAGTAGCGTTTCTTCTTCACAAATGTACTCAAGTAAAAGTAAAAAGTATGGTGCAGTAAAACTACTCTTAGAAGTACAATTTTTTTAAAAATGTACTCAAGTAAATGTAACGGAGTAAATGTAACTTGTTACTACCCACCTCTGGTTCTGTCTCCCCACTGTGTCATAAAGCCCATATTGGTGGAATGTGGCAGTGATGGTTGTCCTCCTTGGAAGTTTCTCCCATCTTCACACAGGTTCTCTGAATGTCAGGCTGAGAGACCATTGGGTTCTTGGCCACCTCTTACCTCGGTCCTTCTCCCAAGGTTGTTCAGTTCAGCTGGGCAGCTACATTTACATTTACAGCAAACTTGTTCCACTTAAAAATGATGGAGGTGACCATGCTCTTGAGAGGCTTCAGTGCTGCCAGAATTTTTTGTAGGCTTCTACAGAACTCTGTCTTGACACAATGCTTTCTTCAAGCTTTGCAAAAAGTTTCATCAACCTCATGGCTTGGTTTTAGTTACCTGTGGAGCCTTCTCTAGACAGGTGTGTGCCTTTCCTTATCAGTCTAATCGATTGAACTGAGCACAAGTGGACTCCAAACAAGGTGTAGAAACATCCCAATGAGGAGCAAAACGAATGTTATGCACCCGAGCCAAAGTAAAGGGTCTGAATATGAGTGTCAATGTAAAAATTGCCAAAATTCCAGAAATCTGTTTTTGCTTTATCATTCTTAGGTGTTGAGTGTTGCTTGGTGAGAAAATAAAATAAATTTAAATGATTTTAGGACAAGACTGAAACGTAACAAAATGTTAAAATGTGGAGGCATCTGAAGACTTTTGGAAGGTGGTGTATACTCCTTTGTTGAGGCCTGTACTGCTGGGGTAAGCACCCAAACAAAGACCTTAGGAAGATTCAGGAAAGGCATGGGTGGATGCACCTCTAAAGGCAAATTAAACAAGAACACATCCGTAAAGTTTAAATGTATTTAAAGATGAATGATGGACTGGTTCACATCACCATGAATACTTTCTGAAGGCGCTCATGTCTGATAGTTGTAACAGCTTTACAATTAATCAGTACCTATAAAGTATAATATGGGGCAGCATGTTGGCACAGTGTTTAGTGATGCTGCATACCACACTCAGTCTTTGCCCTTCATACATTCAGTGTCTTTGTGATATTTTTTTGTTTGTTTTTCTCTCCTGGGTATCCTGGTTTTCATTCATATTCCCAAAAATGTTCAAGGTAAGTGAACTGGCGACTCTAAACTGGCCACAATCTTGCATCCATTGCAGCCAAGGTAGGCCCCATCCCCACCATGATTAGGATCAAGTGGGTTTGACACTCAATGTCTCAGTGAAATAACTGCTGAACACTAAGGCCGAGATTATACTTCATGTGAGGTGACACCTGCGCCTGTGGACGCCACTGCTACGCAAGCTTTGTACTGTTTATACTTGCTCACGTACTTTACTTAAATCTGGAAGGTTCCACCAGGTGACAGTGTAAGATATCATCATGGTGAGAACAGGTTCGGCGTCACTGTGTTGTGAATTGCCTGAAACACCTATTAAATTCTGAGGACACCTTGCCACGATATCTCTGAAAAGGATGGAAGTTTAATGATTATATCCATCAATCTGGGGATGCACCCATTCCTGCAAGCATCGGGCGTGAGACAGAAACAAAATCCCAGGATGGGGCATCAGCTCATCGCAAGGTGAACACAAGCACACACATCCAACTAGCGCCATTTTATTGTCACCAAACCCCCAAAACGTCATGTTTTTGGAAGAAAAACACACTGTGGATATCCACAGGAAAACATGCAAACTCCAGGCAGGGAACACCACTGACGTGACTCCCTGCGAGGCAGACCGTGCTGCCACAACATGTGTAATTATTATCAGTTTTCATTATTTAAATGAAGTTAACGACTTATCTGTGAAATGTAACTACATACTTTAATGCATTTCATCATGAAAGTGATATCAAGTATAAATCTAAGGATTCTAAATGTGCACAGAGCTGAAATATCATACATTTAATGTGTTCTGTGATCAGATCAGGAGGAAGCCCCAGAAGCACTTAGTGATTAACAACTGGGTCAGTTTTAAGATGACGTTTACGATAGTCTACATTTAATGATAAAGTAAACTACGAGGTTAAAGTGGACATTTTGAGATTTATGCTGAAATATCCACTTTAATAATACACCTTTTTACCATGTCCTTAATTTTATTCTCTGTGGCTCAAATGCGCTGCAATACATTGTGATGTTGTTGTGAAGGTGCAAAATAAAAAGAAGATGGTATGTGAGACCTTTAAAATGTATCGTGTCATTATGATGGGGAATATGCGACGCTTGAATATAAAAGCACCACCAATGCATTTGTATGTTGGCATTTTACTTCACCACATCAAACCATTCATCAAACACTGAAGCGCGTACATCGATCCCGTAGGATCCACAAAGCAGACAGTAAACAGAGAGTCTGACGTCATATTCCGACTTGATCACACTGCACCTCGCGACTTTTTGCTGGTACTGCAACTCCCGCATGTGTCACATTAATTTCTGAGGATGTGCTCAGAGGTCACATCAGATGAACGTTGGGAATGCATGTCAGCCATAATGCATGCGAATACACGTTCTGAGCGTGAATTATGCCCAAAAGATGGCACTTAAATAGCAGCCAATTGGGCCCACATGCAAACAAGAAGCTTTGAGAGTACGCTGTTGTTGTATCTGCTCATTAGGAGAGCTGTGACAAAGCACTCACTATTTTTAAAGCTGAGCTGCTCAAGCAGACTACAGGAGTGTAACTCGATCTTATAATCTGACACCCGTTCCCTGTGTGTTTTGGTTCGAAAGTGAAAGTAAATCCTCACTGGTTTTATTATCAAGAGAGTAGTGATGGCGGTATTCTCTGCTGTCTTGACAAGAGTTAATCTGATAATGGATGGCAGACTTTATCAATTTCTTCAATAAATAAAGGATGCCAAACCTACATGATTTAGAAAGCTGATATCCTCCAGTGGGCAGACAGCTTCAGGCTTCACTAATATACTGCTGTAAGATCTGTGCCCTGGAGCACAGTATGGATTAGTATAACTAAAAATAATAAATAACTTGATCTTTGAGGGAGCAGATTTTGAACTCCGTGTGTGAAGCACCAGTTAGCACAACTATAAAGTTTTCCTCATCTGTTTCAAAACTTATCTGTATCATCTTACGGAAATCCAAATGTCAGAGCTTACAAATATGTCCTCTCTCAAGTTCATATTGCATTGCAGAATTAGCCTGCAGATGAGCTGCGGCTTGAATCATCTAAAAGTCAGCATGGGCAGCAGAACAGGTACTTAGAAACTAATAAACAGCCGTGCAAACAAAAGCCCAGGACTCAAATAGTTTTTTAGATTATTCAGCAGTTCTGCTTTTATAATCAGTATTCTAGTTTTACACATCCCTTAAACAAAGTAACCAAGCAAGCCACCATTTAACTTGCTGGAGTTTGTAACTTGGGTGCAGTTTATAGTATAGAAGCCATTGTTTTTATATTCACATTCTTGTCAGATGCCAACAACAAACAACAAGGCATCAGCCAATAGATGGAGCCGTAGTCTTTACCCTCCAGGTCCTTATATTGTCTGCTGTTCTTCTTCCTCATGGTGTACTGGGATTTCTTTTTCCATACAGTGACTACACAATCTGTCAGATTTCAATTATCCTTATCACAGAATAACATTTAATAAACAGCCATACTTGTACACACACATGGTTATGCAGTGGCTAAAGTGGATAAAAAGAACTGGTGGCACTCCATGTTGTTTTGGCTGAAGACTGTTAAAGCAACTTCAAATAACGCCAGGGGTGCGTGGTACCCCTTGCAGGTCTGAAATACAGAAACTGTTTGGGGGGGTTTGAGATGTGCGCTGATACATAGGGCCCCCATTGGATATGCAAAAGCTTGGTGACATTACAGATTTGTAAATACAGGCTGGCTGGGTCTTCAACTGATGGCTTTCATGAGTACACAGACAGTAAGTGCCAGGTACTCATAAGGGCAAAACGGAGAAGTGCTGGTACAAAGTACGCTGTTCTGGAATTTAGAAAAGGCTAATGGTTCAAATTCCAATAGGATAAGGCAAAAATGACACAAAAATGGGTTAGCGTTAGCTCTGTAAGAGTTCTTGAGTGGCCCTGCCAGAGTCTTCATTTGATCCCAATTGAACATCTCTAGAGAGACCAAAAAATAGCTCTCCACTGATGGTCTCCATCCAATCTGAAAGAACCTGAGAGGATCTGTAGAGAAGAATGGCAGAAAATCCAGGTGTATGAAAATTGTTGCTTCAGACACAAGAAGACTCCAGGCTTCTGAATAGCAGAAAGAGGCCGCACCTGGCTGGTAGGAGGTCAAGACACATTGTTGCCAACAGAGGATAGCAACTGGCACTAGGCCGAGAGAAATTGCACCATATTGCTCTTTTTAAACATTAGAATTGATAGGAGGTGACTACACCAAGCAGTCTGTTGTTTAGGAGAACACAGTGCAAGAGTGAATGGAGGAGGACTGTGTGACCTTTTAAGAGATGTAGCAGAAAAACAACATCGTCCACCAGGTGACAGACAATATGGTCTGGAGGGACTGTGACTTTACAGAAATGGGATGGCATATTGTCAGGAGCCATGTAGAAACATTAGACCCCAAGACTGGAGTTCCTGAGGGGGTCAAAGCTAATCGTTTTTTTTAAAAACTAGTGTAGTGTTAACTCAAAAGAATGAGATGAAGAAGTACATTATTAGATCACATAATTGATGAAGTCATACTATTAGCTAGGGCAGGCATGTCAAACTTACTACCATTGGTGGGCCGCTTCGATGGCCATACGTGCGTCAGCGGGCTGCACTGTAACAAATATTATTATACAATTATACAAAGTTACTGTAGCTTTCTTTCCAATACTAAAAACTTTAAAAAATGTAACACTTAAAGTTTAAAGTTTAAAGAAAAGCAATTTATTTCCATACAATCTCCGTGCAACAACGTACAATTAGAGCCTTAGCCTCTTAGCAAAGTCCTTATATTATTATCTTATATTCATTATATTATATTCATTATATTATATTCATTGCTTATATAGGAGACTTACAGTGTGAGATTTATTTCTTTTGTCCCGACACTTGGCAACTCTTGTTAATAACCAGTTTGTCAATATCAGACTTGAAATCTTGTGCAGCTGCAACTTTTATGAGGGATGAAAGGTGCTCGACAGTAAGTCTTGAGCGATGTGGGGTTTTGGTAGCTTTCATTAACGAAAACAATTGCTCACAAAGGTAAGTGCTTCCAAACATACACAGTACTTTCGATGCCAACTTATGGATCTGCACATACGAGGGTGGCAGGTAAGCATACAAGCCTGGCACACCAACTTCGTTGTATTTTGCCATCAGAATAGAATCTGACTGCAGTTCAGTCGATTCCATTTGTATATTCTCAGGTGCATTCTCAACGTTGTAAGAGTATGGTGATGTAAACAGCACAAAGTCCTGTTCGTGTGAACTGAAATCGCGAAAATGCTCACTGAATTTATTGCTCAGTAATACATGTTGGAAAACAAATCCTCCAAAAATCTAATATTACTTTACTAAGTTTACTTCAAAGTTAATAGTGTAAAATTAGCCGATATGCAAAAAGCCCCCTTACCTACACTAATTATACAAACTCAAAATCACAAAAATCTGTTAATAAACAACTCACCACCTTTCACGTCCACTTCAGATCTTCAGCTGTAGTCTGCACTAACTGTTCGTTACAATACTAGCACAAAATTACATAAAACTAGAGCAAAAAAACGTGAAAATATGCGAGCTATTACTACTCATGATGGTCAGTTCTGCCCAGTGGCCAGTCTCAGCAGCCCAGCCAGTAGTGTAGTCCAGTGGTCCGCAACCTTTTTGACACCAAAGACCACTTTACTAGAAGCAAATTTTTCCAGAGACGGATGGGTTGTTGGAGGTTTGAGTTTATGGGGTGATTATGGGAGGGTTTGTTGGGTAGTTTCATACACAATTTACAACACATTTCTATTATTATTAAGTTATAATATAGTAATAGAAATTATACAGCATACCATAATGCAGAATCAGTGAGAGCCCTGAGCTTGTTTTCCTGCAACCAGACGATCCCATCTGGGGAGGATGGAAGACAGTGACACGTGAAGTGTGTTGCTTATCTTCAGTCTACTCCGTGATCTCGTTTTGGTTGCTGTCACTGCAGAAAATGTGCATCACAAAGATAGGATGTTGGAAATGGAAGCAGCTTCAATAGCTTCTTTCGCGTTAAGTTTAATCTTCTCCTATCTACAAGTTATGCTGACGAGAATTTTTCTGAGCATTTCCTTGCGATAATACATTTTCAGGGTGTGAATGATGCCCAAATCCAATGGCTGAAGCACTGACGTGCAATTGGGTGGGAGGAATTCAACGTGAACATTATCTAAATGCGGAAGCATGTTGTGGTCAGCACAGTTATCCTTTTCTTCTTCTTCTTCATATTGTGAGGTTTCTGAACTCTTTTGGGTTCTGGGATCCCCCCCCACCTAACGGGAACGACACGCTGAAGTGCGTCCCGAAGCGCTATTGCCACGTGTAAGATTGTCCCAAGAGAGTTTAAAAACATCATATATTCTTGAATGAGTGGCACATTAATAGAAATGTTTCTTGAACAAGCATCACTGCAACCACATTAAAACGGCTTTTTCGGCGTCTTCAAATGCAGCAGTTCGCATACGTTTGCAACCCGAGATTTTTCTTCTTTTTTGCATATAGCAAGTATGCCGTTTCTATAGAAGGGTGACTATGAGTTAAATTCCAATGGATGTTTTTCAAATGTTGACGAGCAATAAGGAAAAGGTATCACTTAATACCACACAAAACAAAAACAGCAAAAAAACAGTACGAGGAATGTTCGAAGAAAGAACATTTTTTACAATGTTTCTGTTTGGGGATCATTGTGAAAATGTCCACAACTGAGCTGTGACCACAGAACTAACTGCTCTGTGGATGATTCATTCAAGCATTTCAAGGTCACTTCGTTGTAATGAATGTATCTGCTGCTGAATGTACTTCGTAGTAACGAGATTTCTGTGGACTCGTGTCATATGGGGAAACTGTCAGAAACAAAAATACTTTGTTGTAATACTCTCTCACCGCGGTCTCTCTCCTATTTCTGCGCCGCTGCAAAGCCCCGCCCGCCTAGCATTCTGAAGTGTCCTCAGTGAAGGGGGCAGCCTTTTTGCTGTAGCCCTTCACTGAGTGAGTCTCTGTTGCTGGCAGTTCTCTCACGACTTGGTAATGGTCCGAGACCGCAGCCTAGCAGTTCAGTTGCGACTTCGCAGCTGCAACTATACTAGCAGAGGATGTTTCCGGTACCGTAATGCCATGGGAAAACATGCTTTTGTCAGAAGGCAGAAGTAAGAAAAGTCAATAAGTAACGCCAAAGATGCAGAATGATTCAATCACAAACGATAGTAATCATTTTGTACAAGTTTAGTGCTAACTAGGATCTGTCATGCGGGCCGCATGCGGCCCGGGGGCCGCGTGTTTGACATGCCTGAGCTAGGGGTTCTTAAAAATTTCTGTCGGAGTAATTAAATAAAATCAGTGCCATACAGGAACCCAAGAAGAGGATTATTACCATTATAGAGGCAGAGCCATAAACAGACACATAGCAATGGCTTATATGAAAAAACACAAGACGATTTTGCTTTCATTTAAGCACAATTTCTCACCTGAATACTGCTAAAAAGAAAAATGCAAAGTATCAAGATCGAGTTATTTATTATTTTTAGTAATAAAATAATAAGTATCATTCAAAACAAAGAGCAGATATATGTTGTAAATTAGGCACCCATCGATTGTCCATTGCTGCTAAAACTGCATTTAGCATACAACATCCTCACAGTCATCACAGCCTTATGCAATTCCATTGATTTTGTTTCACCACCTTAAAGGTTAATGGAGAGATATTGTTGTTCAGTTTTATTAATTTGTTTCTACCACAAAATGTGCTGACTTCTCTAGGAAATATTAACTTAAGAAATATGTATTTCCTTTCATGTACTGTATATTTCAAGACAATAGCCATGATGTAAGAGGCAGGCTAGTTTTTGTCCTTTTGGCAACTCTGATCATGCATTTCAGGAAGTTTGAAAAACGAATAAAGGCTAATTAATAATTTCGCTAATTACCAAAACAAATAGTAATTGTTGGATACATAACAGTATCTCTGTCTCTTATTCTACCTTTGCTCATTGTCCTATGCAGTGAAATTTGTACTGTTAGCAAAAATGACCTATAGCAATGTATGATGTAAGTCAAATAAGAGGGGATAGATTTGAGGTGGCTCTTAATACACTGTGAATGTATCACATAAGGCATTTACAAATCCAATAAGAGTCCTGAATCCATTGATGTAATAAAAAAGGCCTTTTTACTAATTAATGATGTGGCTTATTTTTTTCCACATCGTCATAGGGAAGATATGTTATGTTTTTGTACCATAGAAATGAAAGCTGTCTGTGGTATGCCAATGGCAATTTTTATAGTTGCATTGCGTCTTTGTGGACCTGGAGAAAGCATATGACAGGGTGCCTCAAGAGGAGTTGTGGTATTGTATGAGGAAGTCGGGAGTGGCAGAGAAGTATGTAAGAGTTGTACAGGAAATGTACGAGGGAAGTGTGACAGTGGTGTTGTCTGCGGTAGGAGTGACAGATGCATTCAAGGTGGAGGCGGGATTACATCAGGGATCGGCTCTGAGCCCTTTCTTATTTGCAATGGTGATGGACAGGTTGACAGATGAGATTAGACAGGAGTCCCTGTGGACTATAATGTTTTCTGATGACATTGTGATCTGTAACGAGAGTAGGGAGCATGTTGAGGAGACCCTGGAGAGATGGAGATATGCTCTAGAGAGGAGAGGAATGAAAGTCACTAGGAGCAAGACAGAATACATGTGTGTAAATGAGAGGGAGGTCAGTGTGATGGTGAGGATGGAGGGAGTAGAGTTGGTGAAAGTGGATGAGTTTAAATACTTGGGATCAACAATACAGAGTGATGGGGATTGTGGAAGAGAGGTGAATAAGAGTGTAGGCAGGGTGGAATGGGTGGAGAAGAGTGCCAGGATTAATTTGTGACAGAAGGGTATCAGCAAGAGTGAAAGGGAAGGTCTACAGGACGATAGTGAGACCAGCTATGTTATATGGGTTGGAGACGGTGGCACTGACCAGAAAGTAGGAGACAGAGCTGGAGGTGGCAGAGTTAAAGATACTAAGATTTGCATTGGGTGTGATGAGGATGAATAGGATTAGAAATGAGGACATTAGAGGGTCAGCTTAGGTTGGACGGTGGGGAGACAAAGTCAGAGAGGCAAGATTGCGCTGGTTTGGACATGTGCAGAGGAGAGATGCTGGGTATATTGGGAGAAGGATGCTAAGGATAGAGCTGCCAGGGAAGAGAAAAAGAGGAAGGCCTAAGAGAAGGTTTATGAATGTGGCGAGAGAGGACATGCAGGCGATGGGTGCAACAGAACAAGATGCAGAGGACAGAAAGATATGGAAGAAGATGATCCGTTGTGGCAACCCCTAATGGGAGTAGTCAAAAGAAGAAAAAGAAAAAGAAGAAGCAGGCAGGGTATCACCCACTACTGAACTGAATTAACTCATCTAACTTTACTAATCAATCATGTAACGACTCTCCAAAGTAAAGCTTCATTTGTAACGAAGATTTCCAGTTTCACATCATGTGTGTCTAAGAAGTGATTTTTCTTATCAATGTAACAATTGGGTTAGTAAGTCGGGTGACTCAGCAGTATCTTTATTGCTGGAGGTTTTGTGACCTGTTGCTATTGAGACACAGTTTCTGTAAACCAGAATGAGAGATACATTGGAGATGACCCTCAACATCAAGGTATTAACATTATTTCAAAGCCAATCCCAAATATGTCCAAGTATCACAAATATGTTTTTAACCTTTCTCTAAATTAAAAATATCTTTGAATAGTACTCCTTTTCTGTAAAGGTTTGCTGGATTGTGTTTGGGACATACTACTTACTAGGTTATTTTCATTTGATTGGGTTTTGTTCTCATATTATGTGCTGTTTCTTAAATGAATAGTTAAAACTTGTAGGCAGCAATCTGTTTCCTCGTGACTATTGCTGCTTACGATTCTGCTCTCTCCAGAGTTAAAGACTGCCTGTGTTACTGACTGTCTGGCTTCTTCTGTTTTTTACAGTGGCCTGAGGTTTTGTATCTTTGTGTTATACTGACCTTTTGTCTCATTTTGAATCATGTTAATTTTGGTGTATTTTGTATTTTCCAGGTAAGCTGAATTGTTCTGATGTCAAGTGTCCTGATCAGCTAAAAGCTGACTGCCCAGCAGACTCTATTCTTAGGCAGGATTTAGTCTCAGAGAACAGCTGCTGCCCAATAGCCTCTCAGCGATGTGTGTGTGACCAAGAGGCATGCGTGAAGAAGACCTGTCCGGAAGGATTCCTTTTGATTCTGGTGTCTCAAGGCAAAGGAACACCTGGAGAATGCTGCGATGTTTATGAGTGTCAGAGAGGTAAGAGGAAATGCTTTGCTTGGGCTTCTACATGTCCATTGAGGCTGTGGCAGACACAGAGCTCACAAGTAAAGGTCATCTTTAAGAGTGATTTTCAGATGTTGACGTCAAGCAGGAATCATCTGTCTGCTTTGTATTTTTATTAGTACAGGTAGCCACTGTTCCGTATTTTGTTAATTTTTCGTACCTATTATTGGGAGGTTTTTTTTTTACATTTTTGCTGCTAAACTGGGCTTTTTAAGTCAAGGAATCTGTTTGGATATAATTACTTTTCACTGCCTTCCTTCCTGAGAAAACGTATCATTTTTTTAACATTTTCCCGTAATGCCATTTTGTATTGTTTATGGGTGCTGCCATTTGTAACATTAATGTTGACTGTTGTCTTGTTATTCTCTCCCAGATAATCCCAGGAATGTGTGATCTCTGTGTTAGGGTGCTAAGGTGGCCCTGTTCTCCCTTTTATACTATTTATCATGTAGATGTTAAAAGAATTCCTCATATCCCATACACTCAACACACTGTCAGGTTTGACTGCTATTGTAGTTCAAAATTTCACCCTTCCTTGTATATCTGTAACTCCAGGCAATTAGACAGAGTACCAGAACATGCAGAAAAGAAAAGATTACACATGTATTTGTGCATTATAGATAGTCAATTTTAATCTTTAACATTAAAATTAGTGCCATAAGCAAAAGCAAGTAGAATGTGGCTTTGCAAACCATGCAACCTGGTATTGCTAGATGTGTAGTTGCAGGTGGCACATAAACTTGTTTTTACACTCAATTCTTTCTGGTCAGCTCATCCCTGATCTGTTCTCTTCAGGTCATTATCTGGTCTGCTCTCATCTCTTCATTGTCTGACTTTAAATAACTTCCTTTTTTAATGGCCTGTCTCAGATACATTTGCTGGGCTCATAAATCTAAAACCTGTCTCTCATCCCCCAAGCTTACTTCTGTGAGGGGGATGACTCTTAAAATGTAAAGTATCCCTGCACTCCTGAGCAGTACTTGCACAAATAAAAGGTTTCATGTGACCCGGTAAATCATAAATGTCCTCAAGGACTCTTTCCCTACTTTTTAAACATTTATATTACTACTGCAATCAGAACTCCACTAGGATAACCTCCCTGACTATTTATTGCAATTGAGACTTCACTGGGACAAACTCCCGGAAACTCCTACCCCATTTATTACAAGCTGGCCTTAATGGCTTCGAGAGAGAAGTGGTGCATAGGTCAGCGCAAACAGGCGGCTCACAATTCTATGTTGCACCAGGGAGGCTAGAGCAAGACATGGCTTTGTGGAGTTATCTGTTATTTATTTCTGAACTGTTTTAGTACAGGTATTGAGGTCCAAAAGCTGGTATTGATACCAAAGTCAAAGTTTTAGTATTGATCCAACACTAGACATTACAACAACAACAACAACAACATTTATTTATATAGCACATTTTCATACAAACAGTAGCTCAAAGTGCTTTACATATTAAAGAATAGAAAAATGAAAGACATAATTATAAAAAATAAATCAACATTAACATCGAATAAGAGTAGGGTTCAATGGCCAGGGGGGACAGAAAAAACAAAAAAACTCCAGACGGCTGGAGAAAAAATAAAATCTGTAGGGATTCCAGACCATGAGACCGCCCAGTCCCCTCTGGGCACTAGACATTAATATAAAGGACAACCTGAACAGTTCCAAGTGATCTGAACTTGCAGAGATAACACCATACTTTGTGTCATTTTAAAGTACTGATTATGCTATTTGAAATCTCCCGTTATCAAACTTCTTTCTTTCATTCTTTTTTTTTTTTGACTTTTGATTAGTGTTAATGTTCAGGTCTGAAGTCAGAAGAGAGCAAGAGAGAGTATGGGGCTTTCTAAAGGCTCCATAAGATAGGCCAAATGGCTTAATCCCAAACTTAATGGCCTGCCTCGGCCTACGCAAGCCTGAAAGTAGTTAACTTGTTAAAATAATCTAACTGACCCTCAAATTCAGAGCGCATCTCAAGAGAAAGGGAAGAATGATACAAAAAAGTTTTGACTTGAAAAACCATGCACAAAATTATCTTTATAAATGAAGAGATTTATTAGCAATGAAAAAGCTTAGCAAACTGCTCAAAGAGCAAAAGGAGTTGTGTCCAGGGCAATTCTAAAGCAAACAGCACCTAAAAACACAATGCATAAGCAGAATCGATCATAAAATCAGACCCCGACTTATACGCCCGTTCAAAAATGAGACACATTTTTTTCATTTACATCTTCTTGCCTCCTCCAGTCTCCCATCAGTTTCTCAGGCACATTGAATTATGTTGCAGCAGAGCAGTACCAATTTCTTTTGCTACTTCAACAACTTTTAATTTAAAACCAGCTTCATATTTTCTTCTGATTGGATGCTCCATCATAGATAATGGATGCTCTTACAATAAACAGGTATGAAGATGTGAGATACAAAAAACACAAATCAGTGCAAATGTCGCTTCATAATAGTTTAAGCATTACTGTGTGGTCACGTAGGCACAATACATAGAGAAAAAGGCAGTGTGCTCCGTTGTTATTCTCTCAGGTGGGCATTAGCATATCATAATCTCTTGGACCAATAGCGGGAGTTTTCCGCATTCAACTTATACGACCGACATTATAAAATACCAGAAATTACATGATAAAATCAAGTCCCGACTTATCTGTGGGAGAACTTATTCACGAGTATATACGGTATGTACAGTATTTACTCCTTATTGTTATATGTTAATGTGTACTTTCTTTATTTACTAAGAAAAAAGAACACTGTATTGTTGCAGTCTCATAGCATATCAGACACAAGCTCTTTGCGTCCAATCTTGTTCACTCTTGTTTCCTGAATGCATTTCATAGCTTCTATATATTCTTGAAGTTGGGTGCATAATCATGACAGGTTTATTAAGGAATCCAAGTTAGAAAAGAGGTGTCATTAGCTTATTCCATGTGACTTTGGCTGATCCCGCTCTATAATAATGACAATTTCGAATAACAAGAACAAGATTAGTGAGGTTGGTAAAGAATCTGCACCAATGAAATCCATAATAGTGTAGCACCCTTGGGTCTACACCCGCGAGGGGCATGCTCCTCTGGTGGCAAAGATCAGAGAGCAGGACTACCTGGAGAAGCTGGCATAAAAGCAGCTCTGTGATTAGCATTGGGAGAAACGCAGATGCAGTAGTTAGAAACCACGTCAAACACATCTGCTGGCTTACATACATCAGTGAGTCATTGCAGCTTCAATGAAGCAGCAGAAGAGACCTATAGCTGATATGAAGATGTTGGTTGCAGCATGGATTGGCGACCATAAACAGAACCATATACCACAAACAACATGGAGATCACAGCAAAAGCACTAAGTTTCCTTAAAATGCTTAATAAAAAATTAGGTTCTGAATGAGTTTATTAGACCTCTCCCTCATAACTATTGACATATGCCAATGCCAGAATATAACCCAGACATAAGCTGATGGTTGTCCATAGTTCAAATCAGAGAAAACACGATACTTACCATCACTACAGAAAACTTCTGAGCTTCCTCTGTTCTGACCTAAGCAACTAGAGGGTGAGCTAGGAGTGGTGATGTCAAAAATACAAGGGACATGAGGGAACATAATATTACACATAGAAATGCAGTATTTAAAAAATGTAATATTTAAAGAACATATAATAAAAGAAAAACATTATTTCATAATCAGCGTCACCATATAAAGGTAATCTTGAGCAGTCCTAGTATTATCTGAGATTAGGTTTCTTATTTGTGAACTCTGTGCTTTACTTTGGGAATTGTTTGGTATTGACCCTTGCTTTGAACTTTAGACTTTGATTTTTGGGTTAGCATTTCTGGTTTTGTCATTTTTTTCTTTGATCTCCAATTTTGACCATTTATTTCGTTTTCTGGCTTTATCATTTTTCCTGCTCTGTTATCTATCTATCTATCTATCTATTATATAGTGTCTTTCATACCTTTCTATATGCGGTGGCTGACGCCCTGCTCGTGGTTGGTTTTCTGCCTTGTGCCCTGTGCTGGCTGGGATTGGCTCCAGCAGACCCCTGTGACCCTGTAGTTAGGATATAGTGGGTTGGATAATGGATGGATATCTATCTATCTATCTATCTATCTATCTATCTAATAGTGCCTGTCATTTCTTTCTATCTCTATATCCTGAGCAGGGTTGTAGGGCAGCTGGAGCCTACCCCAGCAATCATGCTGTACAAAGCAGCAACAACCCATGAACAAGGTCCCAGTCCATCGGAGTGTCAACGCACACACACATGTGAGGATGCAGTTTAGAATAAACAATCCACCTAACCTGCAAGTCTTTGCAGTGCGGGTGGAAATCGAAGCACCCAGAGGAAATCCACAAGAAACAGGGAGAACATGAAAACTCCACAGGAACACCTGGGATGTGAACCCTGGTTTCCTTACTGCGAGGTAACAGCAATACTACTGCTCCACCATGCCACCTGCTGTGCAACACATCATTTCTTCATAGGATTAAATGCAAAGCAACAGTCTGCCTGCCTCATGCCTCATAATAAAGGACACACTAGGCTTCATGCCATATTCTTCGTTCCCGTACCTGCCTGATTATGTGAGGGAAAGGGGAATGCATTTGTATCTTGAAGTCTTTAGATCTAAGAGCCCCTTAATTAGAAAAACAAGACCCACAAGAGTGGATAATCTGTTGTAACACACACTAGAGTTTCTTGCTCTGTGGCTGTATTGGCAGTTTTGGATTAAAAAAATGAAACGTAGCACAACATGTGGGATGTGTTTGAGTGACATACAGTATGATAAAGGTCTCAGCACACAACATTTAAATCAGGTGTATAATTTCTAATTATTCAAGCAATTTTGTTTCCTGTAATACTTCACAACATACGCAGTTTCTATTTCCAGGGAGGTCACATGCCATTGTTCAAGATGTCCTTTGCCAAGCTTCTGTTAGCATTCAAGGAGGCGTGTGGTGGAATGTGACCGTTGATTCACGTCCCAAGTATTTTTTCCTCCCGAGTGGCATGAGTTAAACCTTCCAGAACACTAAACAAACTCATAGTCTATATACTACTCAATCTTTTTAAAATAATAATTTCCATTTTTTTAAAAGATTCCATGAACTTCAGATTTTTTTTTGCTTTTTAGTGAGTACAGTATATGTGTAAGAATGCAGTGTTTGTCCTTCATTTAGCCAAAACAAAGTGCAAACACAAAATGCAGTGCAGCTTTATTGAAAATTGTATAAGCAATGGCCCGATCACTTGGCTATACACACACTACCACATGGCACACGCTTTGGTGCAGCACACTCTTTTGAAGTGCGATTGTGTTCAAAAATGAAGTCATGGTTCTGTAACTTCCACAATGCACTAGACCCTAAAACCTCCCAGGTGTGTCATGGCTTCTCGCCACAGCCCCTACTAGTAGGTGGGCTCATGTCACTCGCTTTCGTTGTCCACCATCTGCAGAACGACGCCACTGAGCACAAAGTTGAGCCAGGAGCTCATAAAGTTTAGAGCATTCTGTCATGCACAGTTAATTCAAAATGTCTTCATCTCTCCTCACTTTCTCCACTTCATTGGTTGTAGATTTCATTTTAAATGGATGAAAATAACAGTTTTGCCTGTTAATCTACAGTTGTGGCCAAAAGGTTTGAGAATGACATAAGGATTGATTTTCACAAATTTTGCTGCTTCAGTGTTTTTACATCTTTCTGTCAGATATTTCTATGATATACTGAAGTAGAATTACAAGAATTTCAGAATTTTTAAAGGCTTTTATTGACAATTACATTATTTTTACGCAAAGAGTCAATATTTGCAGCGTTGGCCCTTCTTTTTTGAGACCTCTGCAATTCACCCTGGCATGCCATCAACTGTGAAATCTTGACTGATGGCAGTCCATTCTTGCAAAATCAATTCTTGGAGTTTGTCAGAATTGGTGGGTTTTTGTTTATCCACCCGTCTCTTGAGGATTGAACACAAGTTCTCAAAGGGATTAAGGTCTGGGGAGTTTCCAGGCCATGGACCCAAAATTTCGATGTTTTGTTCCTAAACCACTTAGTTCTCAACTTTGCCTTCTGGCCCGGTGCTCCATCATGCTGGATTGTTCATTGTTGGTCACCCAACTCTTCTTGGATGGTTGGGAGAAGTTGCTCTCAGTGGATGTTTGCGTAAACTTAATGTAATTGTCAATAAAAGCCTTTGAAACTTATGCAATGTTTGTAATTCTACTTCAGTATACCATAGAAACATCTGACAAAAAGATCTAAAAACACTGAAGCAGTACACTTTGTGAAAACCAATACTTGGGTCATTCTCAAAACCTTTGGCCACGACTGTACACTCAGTAACCCATGATGACAAACTGAAAACCTGTTTTCAGAAAGGTTTGTGAATTTGTTAAAAATCAAAAACTAAAATTTCTTCTTCCTAGATGTAGTCCGATCCTTTGCTGAGGCCCTCCAAATTGTGCTCAGGTGCATTTTGTTTGCTTTATTTCTTGTTAGAGATATGTCTACAAGTTGATCTGAGCCAATCTGTGGCAAACTGAATTGACTGGACATTGCTTTGAAGTGCACAAGTCCATCGTTGTATAGACAGTCCTGCAGTTCCCCATGCATGTGAGGACAACAACCAAGTTATGAAGTCCAAAGAACTTTCTGTTGACCTCCATGATCAAAGTGTGGTGTGGCAGAGGTCAGGGCAAGGGGATCAAACCATTTGTAAAGCTTTGAGTGTTCCCAGGTGCTCAGGGGTCTCAGAAATTGTGAAATGGAGGAAGGTTGGAACCACCAGGACTTTTCCTAATAATAAATAATTAAAGAACACTTTTACACAGTGAGTGGGGAGCCACTTCAACCACCACTAATGTGCAGCAGTCACCTGGGTGATGTGACAGCAGCTATTTTTGTGCCATTATGCTCACCACACATTAACTGTTAGGTGGAGAAGGAGTGAGAGATAGTTAACCAATTAGACTTGATGGGATAAGAAGGGGTACAGAATGACTAGGCCATGGTGGGCAATTTAGCTAGGACTTTGGTATACACCCTAATCTTTGTGAAGGATGCCCAGATGTTTTACGTCTCATCCTAGAATTGACCATACAGTCAAACTGAGTAACCTGGCAAGAAGGGCCCTGGTAGAGAAGTTGGGGGGCGACTCAATGGCTATTCTGTAAGAGCTTCAGAGGTCCTCTGCTATGATGGGAGGACCTATTGGAAGAATAACCATCTCAGCAGCACTTCATCAGTCAGGCATCTATGGTGGAGTGGCTAGACAAGGGTTATGACAGTTTAAAGGACTCTGTCAGCATGAGGAGAAAGATTCTTTGGCCCCATGAGACACAAATGAAACTTTATGAGCAGAACTCCAAGCACAATGTCTGGAGAAGACCAGGCAGTGCTTGTCACCTGCTTAATATGATCACTTTGATGAAGTGTGGTGGTGGCAGCATCGTGCTATGGTGGAGGAGAGACAAGGAGACTTACTGGACATATAGCAGGGTATCTGCCTTCTCACCCCAGTTTTTCTGGAGCATTTGTGCTGCCATTTTGTGCTTTGACATCTGTGGGGAGCTTTCCTGCCTATGCCATCCCCATGGTGCCCCTGAAAGACTCTGACAAGCTGGGCACTCTCTCAGATGGTCTCCTGTAATGAGACCAAAGGTTGGTGTATTTATGTTTTATATAATAAATTATTTTCACTATTTAGTGAAATATTTTAAATCAGCAAGTTCTTGCAAGGACGTTGAATCATCTTTTCCATACAGAGTACCACAGCACACCATACCATTTTCTAACTCCGCTTAATCCTCGTTGCATGTGGGGTTGAAGCCTAATTCAGAAAGCATAGGGAGCAGTGCAGGAACAGTCTCTGGTCAGGACAGTAGGGAGCACACCGATCCAAACACACACATTACACACAGACTAGGGCTAGTTTAGCATTACTAATCCACCTAACCTGACAGTGAGGGGAAATGGGGCAGACACGGTGAGAACATGCAGACTTCACACAGGGAGGACCCAGGACATAAACCCTGGTGTCCTTACTGAGCTGCTGCGCTACCTCTGTACCAGTATGCCAACCTGCAGTATACAGACTAACTTTTGTGGTAATTCACAATGTTTTCATGTGTTCTTCCATTTGCACCTCTGCCAATCAGAGTGATCCACTTCGGCTCTGTGAAGTATAACTTAGCTTTGTGTTAAATGTGTTGGCCGAATGTGCTAAGTGAGGGTGAACAGGAACTGTTGGTCCTTACGATCCTCAAAATTTCTCAAGTGTCACATGGGAGCCATTTTGCCCTAGTCAGTAGGCCAGTGGGCTTCAGGGTTGAATTCTCCTGCTAGCTAGCTTTGTGCCATTGAGCAAATTGCCCATGACCAATTTCTACAGTTGTCCACTTTATAGCACAGCATTTTTGTACTCTTTTCTTTAGCCCTTCATATAATATAGTACTGCCTTTGAGGTGGAGTGCTTTTTTATAAGCTAAGCCCTTGTGCCTGGGCCTTGAGCCTTTATCTCTCATTTTGACTTCCTCTCTCTGCATACCTTTGCACCATAACTTAAATCTTCATGTATGTCAGTTTGCTGTTTTCTTTTGAGTTTAAGCGCTTATACTTAGAAGAAGACTGCTTAGCACATCACTTTGCCTAAACACAATGGTGGACTCTAAAAACACACATCGACAACAAAGACGTTCAGCAGTTTGGCGCTGGGAATGGTGTCAATGTTTTTCCTTCTGATAGGTGGACTATAATTCAATTACATATGTGGCACTGACTTCATTGTGTTTGGAGGAAAGGGGATCAGACTTTGATAACAAACGTCGCCTGCTCTTTTCCAGCAGAGCTTGACTGCTATTGTTCTGACTATAAAGAGCCAATGAATGCCATTACATCAAAGACTGCCTACAGTGAGAAAGGGATGAACTTTCAAATCCTGTCCAAAGCATCGGCTGAGACCAAAATGTTAAGGTTACATTTACATAAGGTCACTGGGGGCCGAAGCAATAAAATCATACAAACAAATTGAGTGTAACTGCTCTGTCAGCAGCTGGTTTCATGTTTTTACAGAACTGAAATCAAATCTCCACGCCATACTCAAAAATTTGTGAAACAGAGCGCATGGCCCACAGTGCGAGCGGTTTGTCCTTGTCTGTTAGTTTTGCTTATACTATAATATTAATATATTAATGTAATAGATTTATTGATATTTGTATTAATGTCTGCTTTCACTTCTTTCTTTTAAATTATGGGAATGTAAGAAACTGGCACTGTAACCGCTTATTGGCAAAACTCAAAAATGTGCCAAAACATTTAGGTTTGTTACTACCTGTGCTGCCCATATTAGATGGGTTGAAATCTAAGTGGCTAACAGAGACCTCAGCATTAATGTTTGCAGTGCACTTTCCATTGGAATGTATTTTGTAATTCATGTAGTAATAAAATGCAATGCATTTGTCATTACAACAAATGGCACATCACAAATATTTCTAGAAATAAAATGCATTGCATTTTGTCATTCTAACAGGTGGCGCATTACATATATTTGTAGAAATGAAATGCATTGCATTTTATCATTCTAACAGGTGGCACATTACATATATTTGTAGTGATAAAATGCATTGTATTTTTAATTCCAACAGATGGCACATCACAAACATCTACACTGCTTTTGTGCATTCCATACCAAATGTCATATAACAGAGACATATGCACTGCATTGTCACTGTAACAGACGGTGCATCACAAACATTAGCACAGCTTTCATGAATCACATACTAAATGTCATATAACAGTCAGGATAAGGTAACTTCTGTCCGTCCAGCAGTTACTCTCTCTGTTGAATGTATCTAGCGTTAACCTTCTAGTGCAGTGTGTATGTCTGGGGGCTGAGGGCTGAGGGCTGAGGGCATTAGGCCTCACCTTTTTGGGAACCACCAACAAAACACAAGACACATAACACAAGCATAAGGAATAAATCAGAATATAAACAGAAATAACTAACATAAATCAAAAACTCAACAATACACCAAAAATACATAAAAAGAGAATTTGAACCCCAACCAGGGGAGGAACCCATGCAGAAATACGTAACTAGCTAACTTACTTACTTACTTTATTTGTCTCAATGGGGAAATTTGGCTTTTTACAGAAGATCAATAAATAAATACATTTATAAAATGTGAAAATGAAGTTCTGAGGTCGTCATGAAGACCCTGTTTGATAGTAACAATGTGAATTAAACACAAGTAAAAATTTAAAAAAAATGCAAAGGAAAACACGCTAGGACCACTTGATTGATCAGGTTTTAATGCTTATGCGGGTAGCCTGACTCCAGCAGATGCGGTGGGATGTCTGGTAATGTTTATAGCATTCTGACCAGAAGGGGCAGGGGCTTCCAGGAAAACAGGAGGTGACATCACTGCTCTTCAGCAGCCTCCTCCTCCTCCTCCTCCTCCTCCACTCTAGGTCTGGAAGAGGAAAAGAAGTTAGCAACTGTGCTTCACCCAAAGCTATCCCAGAGTTCACCTAATGTCCTCCAACGCACTCCTGTAGCTCACATTTATTTGTGTGTGCCAAAATAAATAAATTAATAAATATTATAACAAATACGCACAAGAATCACTCAAAAGAAAGGCATGGCCTTTATCATTGTGCTTTGACTGTTTTCAGGTAAGGAAGACAGAATTTTTGAGGTCAGGTTGTTCTTCTCACTCATCCTAGCCCCAGAGATTGGTGATGTGTTTTATGCTGCTTAGGGCAGGCAAGTGAGAATTTCACTGGACTGTGTACACTTGATAAGAATGACACCTTATTAGGGTTGCACTGTATAAATGGTACTGAAAAAGTATCGAAAAAAACACATTTTTAAACAGTGCAGTACCAACTTTTAGGGATTTTTATTAGCAGAAGTAAATGTCACCTTTTCTCTCCTTTCCTCCTTCCCTCGCTAATTGTGGAAAAATGCCAGTTTTGTTGACTTCACAAAATGAAACTACAGGCATTTGACACGATCGGAGCTTCAAAGGGGAACCTCTCCTTTCATTACCTCGACACGATCAGGACTGCACAGCTACTAAGAGAGAAGTGGGGCGTAGTGTGGCGCAGTTGACAGTGCACCAGGGAGGAGAGCAATCATGCAGTGCACTTGCGAGGCCGGAGCAAGATGGGGGGTTTTGGAGTTTTCTGTTATTTGTTTGGAATTGTTTGGGTTTGAGTCCTGAGGGCAGAAAGCTGGCATCAAAACCAAAGTCAGAATATTAGTATTAATCCAGCACTCTCCTGTAATGACTCCATGATATGGTTGTATGCTTTTCTTTCCTTGAATGCTATTCTTTGCAGAATTTTCTTGTGCTTTGACGCATATAAAGGTCTAGTCTTGTACTGTAGATTATGGGAAAAGTACACATCCACAGGCGGCGTAGATAGCGATCCCCTTCATGTAATTCTCTGTCAAGAGAGTCTCCGAGTGAGAGAAACAGCAAGTACCTCAGAGTCACAGGCTCCAGGAAGACAGGAGTGAGCCAAAGTTGTAGCAAGAAAAAGGAGGGCATTTGAATGGAAGGACTGTATGGTGCAAAGTGCACTTAAAGTTGAAGTGCATTTAATTTTGTAAAGCAAACAGGATGGACTTCAAGTCCTCTAAATACAGAAGCCTTATCTTAAAGAAAGGCTGTGCCCAGGAGAGGTTTTGCTTTAAGACTGGCGCAGAGAATCATTCCCACCATCAGTGAGAACCCTGTGAACAGCCTTGGGAAATGATGCAGCGCTGATAGAGATGTTAATGATACAGCGCTGATGGACATGTTAATGATGCGGAGCTGATCGAGATGTTTATAATATAGCGCTGATCGAGATGTTTATGATACAGCGCTGATTGAGATGTTAATGATACAGCGCTGATTGAGATGCTAATGATGCAGAGCTGATCGAGATGTTAAAGATGCAAAGCTGATCAAGATGTTTATGATACAGCGCTGATCGAGATGTTAATGATACAGCACTGATTGAGATGCTAATGATGCAGAGCTGATCGAGATGTTAATGATACAGCACTGATTGAGATGTTAATGATGCAGAGCTGATCGAGATGTTAATGATACAGCGCTGATCGAGATGCTAATGATGCAGAGCTGATCAAGATGTTAATGATGCAGAGCTGATCAAGATGTTAATGATGCAGAGCTGATCAAGATGTTAATGATACAGCGCTGATGGAGATGTTAATAATACAGAGCTGATCGAGATGTTAATGATACAGCACTGATGGAGATGTTAATGATGCAGAGCTGATTGAGATGTTGATACAGCTCTGATGGAGATGTTAATGATACAGCGCTGATGGAGATGTTAATGATGCAGAGCTGATCGAGATGTTAATGATGCAGAGCTGATGGAGATGTTAATGATACAGCGCTGATGGAGATGTTAATGGTGCAGAGCTGATCGAGATGTTAATGATATAGCACTGATGGAGATGTTAATGATACAGCGCTGATCGAGATGCTAATGATGAAGAGCTGATGGAGATGTTAATGATACAGCGCTGATGGAGATGTTAATGGTGCAGAGCTGATCGAGATGTTAATGATACAGCTCTGATGGAGATGTTAATGATGCAGAGCTGATCGAGATGTTAATGATGCAGAGCTGATCAAGATGTTAATGATACAGAGCTGATTGAGATGTTAATGATACAGCGCTGATGGAGATGTTAATGGTGCAGAGCTGATCGAGATGTTAATGATATAGCACTGATGGAGATGTTAATGATACAGAACTGATTGAGATGTTAATGATGCAGAGCTGATCGAGATGTTAATGATACAGCTCTGATGGAGATATTAATGATGCAGAACTGATCGAGATATTAATGATATAGCTCTGATGGAAATGTTAATGATGCAGATCTGATCGAAATGTTAATGATACAGCACTGAGCGAGATGGGCGAGAATGGTCTGCTGGAGAAGTTTCAGGCACCAGGCTCTCTGCATAGAGTCTTCCCCAGACTCTTGTGGCCACTACGTGTTTACGAGGTCCCACTGTCCACTGTAGCAACATTGCAGAGGATCTTCAGCAGCTTCTCAAGGAGGTGGCTGTCAGTTCTTAAAGGTTCCTGCAGCATTGGTATATACAGCTCAGGCAGCAAGCTGCAGCTGCCAATAACATCAATTGTGGAAGAGTTTAAGGTGACAGAGGTCTGGTGTGCTCAGATGCTGTGACACAGGGAGACTGAAATGGTCCAGTGGGCAGGAGTCAGCACCCGGGCTGGACGTAAATGGACGGCTAGCAGTGCTGTGAGGGAGACAGAAGAGTGGCTCCAGTACATTGAAATTGTGGGGACTTTGAACCCAGGGAGGTTGGGGCCAGGTCTTGTTACTTGGTCAAGATGGAGGGGTGCTAAATCATAGAATCTTTGGGCCATTATGCCAAGGGAGATCTGGGCCTCAGAGGAGGAGGAGTGCAGGCGTTCTAAAGCAGTGGCCATAACACAACAGTGCAACTGGAGTCATTCAGACTGTACACAAGGGAGCACCTGAGCTGGAAGGACTCGTGTAACATGGAGGAGCACAGGATTAAGTTCTTACTTTGCTCTGTCTATGACATTTTTCCCCACACCCAACAAACTTGCACTTTTGAAGATTAACAGAAAACCTGAAGTGCATGCTGTGTGAGAGACCTACCCGCCTGAAGCACATCTCATCCTGCCAAGTGAGCCTGTTGGATGGAATGTCCAGTTGGCACCAGAATATCAAGGTACAGGCCTCAGGGTCTTGGTTCATCAGCTTCATATGGCTGGGAGAGAAAGTGAGCAAAGGGGAAAGGAGCACAGAAATACAGGCTACAACAGTTGACTGCAAGGTGGCGATGGCAATTGATTGGCACAAGCCTGCAACCAGAAATTGTCCTGTGGTCCAGTCATGGTTCTCCTGGAAGTATATGATTGAGGACGCACATGAGGATAAGCTCAGGAAGTATAAAGCTCTCATCTTCAAAGTGCAAGCATCGAGGATGGAGTGTCTGGAAATGCCCAGTGCAAGTTAACTGCAGGGTTTTCCCAGGGAACTCAGTTTGGAGTAAACTGGGAATCCTTAGGTTTGGAGGTCCAGTTAAAAGGAAGCCAGTGGATAACATCAGCTAGCAGGCAGAGGCAGTGGACTGTAGGGGCTAAGGTGAAGATCCAGGATGCTGGCTCTACTGTCGAGTCTCGTCTGAGGTGTCACGGGCTCATCGACAAAACACCAGAGAAAAATGGGGGTGCACCTTGAAAACTTGGTGAAACGCTCACAGTCTGGACCTCAAAACTCTATCCTGAAGAAGGGAAGAATGAAAGAAAATGTCCTTAAGAAGGAGGGGAGCGATTAATGCCATCCGCCTCACATCAGATACAGGAGAAGCGTCTGGTGGTGATTTTCGTGTTACACATTTTCAGTCAAGCTCTAATTCATGTAGTCATTCATTGGTCAATTTCATTCATGCCCAAATGTATCGCTGTTACAAAATATATGTGTATGTTCAATTTGTACAGTTCAATAAGAAGAAATGCAAATATGTTTTTATGGTAAATGTGGGTAAAAATCCAAATACAAGAATAATACAGGAAGAAAACCAAAAATAGGAAAAAACTGAACATAGGAACAAACATTCTGTTCTAGGGCTAGGGGAATTTGGAAAAGAATTAAACAAATTTCCAACAATAACTAATAAATATATAAAAAAAATACCAAAAATTCCAAAAACACCAACTTTATGGTCCTCCATTTGCACCTCTCTTGTTCACTCCTGATGTTTTGTATTCCCTGTTCTTCACACCTTTTTCACTGTACTCCTGTTCATCTATAGCTAAGAAGTTGATTTGTGTTATCTTGCTAGAAAAGCCCAGATGAGTGTCCAGTACGCCCCTGGCAGAATCGATATAAAATACTAAAGGTCGTGTCTATGATTACGCAGATATCACTGGAGCTAGGACCTTAATCTTGGTCTTAATTAAAAGCTTAGGACATGATATACGACTGACCTGTGCTTCTGCCCTCACACCAAAATGATCATTATAATCACAAAATACAGTGTTGCACAGAACGCCAGCAGTGACATCTCTCTCCTGAGCATCGAATCAAACCCAGAAGTGCTTCAGTGATGAAGAATGGTGAGAGGTAAGCCTGAATATGGAGCCATTGAGTGGCTGCCTAATACTCTGGCTCATCAACCTGCCAGACATATAAGAATGACAAGGAAACATATTTATGTTAGGTAGAATGCCTAGAGGGGGCTGGTGGTCTCGTGGTCTCTGAACCCCTGCAGATTTTATTTTTTTCTCCAGTCGTCTGGAGTTTTTTTTGTTTTTTTCTGTCCTCCCTGGCCATCAGACCTTACTTTTATTCTATGTTAATTAGTATTGCCTAATTTTATTTTTATGTTTTGTCTTTTTTCTCTTTCTTCATCCTGTAAAGCACTTTGAGTTACATCATTTGTATGAAAATGTGCCCTAGAAATAAATATTGTTGTTGTTGTTGTATGCTGACAAATGAGGAGATTGTCAAAAACTCACATTTTCCGTCCATATGGAAACGTTGCTTTTACATCAGTGTTTGACTGAAGAGCACTACTCACCGTTAAGCAGTATTTCTTAATACTGGAAACAAAAGAAAGTTTGGCCAAAATATCAATGTTCAGCTTGCTTTATATGAAGCACCTTTACTAGAGGACCAGACATCTGTGCGTTTCCTAGTTTATTTAATAGCCTGATTCTGTGAGACCCTTCAGTGACTCCCATTAATTTCTACTCTTCAATTGCAATATTATCTCTTGGACAAAGTAGTCAGTGCCACCTTGGTTGAGACTTCACACTTCTTACACATACTGTACTGTATTTAAATGTTTTCTGAATGAAATTAATTCAGCCTCGAACAGTTCCGGTTCATAGAAAGCCGAGGCCTAACCAGACAGTGTAAGGTGCAAGGCAGGAGTCTGCCCTTTGCCTGTTGTCTCTACATGAACATTTCACATTTTAGCACATGATGGCAGCCCAGTCAGCAAGGGCAGAGAGAAGAAAAATGACTGGGAGAAGTGCAAACTCAGAAAACAGGTAATGGGGCCAACTAAATCAGCAAAAGACAACACAAGACGCGAATCAGAAACAAGAAATGAGAGCGCACAATTAAAAACAGAGAGATCAGAAATGAATGAATTGCAAGGAAAAAGGCAAACAAAGAGTTTTGTGTCCTTAAAATCGGAAGCCACAGCATCTTTTTAGACAATCTTTAATCC
The DNA here is from genome assembly GCF_016835505.1 of Polypterus senegalus. Taxonomy (NCBI): domain Eukaryota; kingdom Metazoa; phylum Chordata; class Cladistia; order Polypteriformes; family Polypteridae; genus Polypterus; species Polypterus senegalus. The sequence continues at coordinate 51,344,337 of NC_053171.1, forward strand.
TGTCACCAATTCACACATCAGCAGTGCTGCGTCTCCTGTTCCCATGAATACTGGAGACACAAACAACACAAAAGCTAGTGGTGCTCGTTTGGGATCCAAGATAGTGTGGCCATATTTTAGTTTTCCTTTCCAATGGCATGTTTGTCCTGTTAAAAAAAAAAAGAAAACACTTTAAAAGGGAATTTTTTGATATCAGAAGATAAAGTGCTGGGAATTGGCGCCGCGCGAGCAGTGCAGTCCATGTGGGCACTCCAGACAGACCATAACAAGTTTACAAAAGAGTTTAAAAATGGAACTTTACAGTGTGGCTGATTTCCTCAAAAGAGAGCCATGTGTCACCGTCTTTCTTTTTTACGACAGCCATCCTGACTGCAGAATAATAAAAAAAATACAAGCTAAAATTAAAAAAGCCCAGGCTTTAAAGCTTGAAAACAGAGCCTTGGAGATTTGCGCTGATCTTGGCAGGCTGCTTGATGAGTCAGTGGTGTGCGAGAAAGAAAGCCTTTTCTCCACAAGATGACCTAACTGCTGCTCCCGCCGGGGACGCATGAACACAATTTAAAAATAATAGTTTTTGTGTTACAGCCAGAGAAATCCTTAGAAAATTGTACAGAATAAAATTGCACAGTTGTGATATTAAAGGCACTCATTGTTTGAAAAACTCCTTCTTTATATTCTGAAATGGTCAATTTTGGTTTTTGGTATAAAAACCCTAAAGGTGTGGGGTAGGTGCCAGTTAGCACTGTACTCTAAATAAAAATAAAATTCCTTTGAAATATTTAGTTGCATTTTTATTCCACATTGGCTCATTGAGTCATAATTATTTTTGAATTGCTATTTCAAAATGGGCTGAAGGCAGGGCAGGACACCAGTCCATTACGGGGTCTCTCTCCCTAACACTCCTAACAGGCCATTTGCAGGTGTCCTCTTAGCCTAAGCCACACGTGTTTGGGATGTGTGAAGAGACTGGCATGCTTGAAGGCAGAGAGAGGGGGCACACGGTGGGCCATCAGACACATGGGCAGGGGAGGCCAGCAGATCTCCTTCACGTTTTACTGTATGTCAAGCTGACTCCATTATAAAGAGAACAATAAATGCACCTGAACAGCATCACATCCCAGGACTGGATTAAAATATGCTCTTCAGCCAAATATGAGGGAAATTACTCAAACATAAGAAAACAAGGACTCACTCCAGGAATATACAGAGCATTCAGATGCCTTCCCTTTCTGTTCACTTTACCCTTGTGTTGATTTAAATTGATAAATTTGCCATTTATGCCCATCAGTCTACACTCAGTAATCCATAACGGCAAAGTCAGAACATGTTTTCAGAAAAGCACTTCCAGCTTTGAGTCTTCTTGCTAAGTCTTTACAAGCTTAGCACCTGGGCTGTTCATCCCATTCTTCTTGGCAAATCCTCTCTAGCTCTGTTAGATTGGATGGGAATTGCCTGTGAACGGCGGCCATCTTCAGGTCCCTTCACACATGTTCTATGGCGTTTAAGTCTGGACTTTGGCGAGGCCACTGTGAGTGTGCGGGTCCTGCTCCATGCTCCCTCTTCTCTTCTGGGAGCCTCTCGAATCCAACACCATTGGTAATGTAACCCAATGAGCTGGCAGATGAGGAAAAGAGCAAAGGGAAGGCGTAAAGTGTGCAAGTGCTTTTATTTAAAAAAAAAAAAATCTAATCTAAACAGGGTCCAAATAAAGTGCAGTAATTCAAAGTTAATAAATAAATAAATAATCCATAAACACCATGTAAATCCAAACATTTAAAAACAGGCTAAAGCGAGACTAAAATCGGCAACAGTCATTGCTGGTCTTCCCAGCTCACCCATGGCTCACTCAACTGGAGAGACTTCAGCCGCCGTGGTCCTCTCACTACTGACCCCCATCTTGGCTGCCTCCGTTGGTGTCTGTCGGACCGCTCAGGGTCGGTTGTCCTGTCACCCTCCTTCTCACACACGTAGTTGTCCTTCAGATTCCAGGAGTGGGCAACACCTCAATCATACCCACTCCTCTACACAATCAGTGGGTATGATCCGTCCCTGGAGCACTGATCCCTGGCTCTGTCGTGGAACCCCTGACCACGCTGACCTCTCTCATCAGCTGGCTGGCTCGTCCTCATTCACTGCCCCACTCTCGCTGTGCCTGCCTTTCATTTCATCCTTTGTCCCTTTTTCATTTCCCCACCAGTCTGTACTTTTACGGATCCATGGGTGCAGCATCTCACTCACACAATGCAGGAAGCAGATAATGCAATTGAGAACGATCGGACCCTTACATGCAGGTACGACTCGCCCCAGTTACCTCATCAACTATCCACAGCTGCGCGAGTCACGGAGACTGACACGGCCAATGGATTATTTAAAACCCAGCCATTCTTTGGGAGTCGTGGTCCTGCTCTACCATGTCAACTTTGATATCTGACCTTCTTTTTTATTTTGGGCACTGTGTGACTTTCGGAACTTTCGGGACATGAACTTTCAAGTGTCTCCGCAATGCTGTATCACTCCATCAACTACCTTTTGTTGCTTATACCACTGCTTTCAGCCAACAAATAGTATGTTGCTGGTGTCTATTTGTCTGATTGTATTTTCTTCTTATAAAAAGGGCTCAGAAATACAAAAGGAACTTTTAAATTTTCACATCTTCCATGAAGTGAGATGCTGTAAAAGTGGCTTCTCAATCTTGCTTTTTCTAGTATTATTTTTCTTAATATCTGTTGTTTCTTTGGCAAACCATTTTCTTGTATTTTGCATGTACAGTATGTATTACACTCTTAGCTGCATTTTGTGTTTTTTTTTTTCCTCAGTACTGTATTATTGTTCTTTCTGTGCTCCTTAGGAACTAGTTGCATAGACAGTTACTCAAACTAATCACATAGGTTAAGGGTAACAAAGACACCCCTTACAGACTCACCATTAGGACTAAATTTAATACATGTTGTGTATTTTTTCTCTCTTTTGTTGCTCCTGTAATGGCTAGTCAATGTCATATTGTGCATTATAAGCAAAATTTCAATATTTCTCTTTTTTGAGTGAGAGCAGGAATTATAATCCTTGACCCGTGGAAGAAACCAATATCTGTTTTGCAACAAAAAAGTAACTCTGTGTTAAAACACTATTTTTATAACCAATCATTATCTTGTTTGTATCACTCATGATTCTTTTTACCTTTTTACATTTTTTTTGGTCTTAACTTATATTTATTTATCTAAGTTTTTGTAGTTTTACTTTTATTTTGCTCTTCAGTATTGTTCGGGGTCCTAGAGTTTATTTTTAGTGTGATATTTTTCATCTCCCTCAATACCATTTTGTGTTCCTATGACTAAGGCATGGGATTCTGTTACTAGGGGCCCAATCCCAAAGGTCCCATTAAATGTTGTCTTCAGTGCACTGCTGTTTAAGCCAGCATTGTCCAGTTTTATGAATACAGTCTAAAAACATTTCACAACTGCTTTAATTCACTGTTTCTTAACCACGGCCACTAGTCAGTTGCAAATGGCTTATCTTTATAATGGTAGACTGTTGCGGTGGGTTGCCAGTCCGAGCATTGTGCTTGATTTTTCCCCCCCTGCTCTATTAATTGGGGTGGATTCATCTAGGGGGACCACCCTCTACCTTGCTGCGTCATGAAAAGACTTATATAGGAAAAGTGAGCTGTGACATCAGAAAGGCTAAGAGACACCTTTTTTATTAACATCATTCTGGTTCCTTGTTTTTTACAGTCTCGGTTTACACACTATTGTTGCCTATCTGGTTTATTTTGAGCTAACGTTCATCTATGGACCCCTTTTCCCTTGGTCTTCTAGCCTTTGTTGACCACCACAAAGCTCTGATGATCAGTCAATAGAGTCTCTAATCTAATATGTTCTGTTTATAGTTTATGTATAAGTACCTTGGGGGGATAAATTATTGAACATGTCATCATTTTTGAAGTTGTCATTACAAACAAAGGCTTCTCCAATAAGTATTAAATAAGCGTGTTCAGTACTTTTTCCCTGTGTCATTCCACTTTATTACACATATCTTTATTTATGGCCATTAATGTTGTGAATTCTTTATATTTGTGAATACCCAGGACACATTGCTTCCTCTGATTTCTTCACTCCCACACTCATTCTGTCATTGAAACAACAAACTGACAAATTCAGCTTCCCAGTCCAGTTTCCTTAGTCTCCCAGGGCACTGTTTCATACTTACTGGCTGCAGTGCTATTTACAGCATTTGTATTTGTAATGTCTGTTTCCTATGGCTTGTAATCTCTTAATATTTTTAATGTGTTTATTTCAGTCATTTTAAATGATTTGGCTCTCATTTAAGGGATTTCTGAGGTCACATAACTTAATTCTGATGTTTATGTTTGATTTAACCATCTTCTTTTATAGTTGTTGAATTTTGTGGGTCATTTGATCACCATCTTGTATGTTTAATGAGCGTCGCTATTTTGGCCACCTGTTGTCAGGTTGACCCACGTTACAAGGGACATGACCTTAAAGGATTGTGACAGGTTAAAAGGGCTGAAAGTTCACTTCTTCCAAGTTGTGGATTCAAAACCCTTTTGCTAAGTATCCCTTTGCTGAAATCTTTATTTGTTTGGGTCTTCTGGTTCGGACATTTTTTCCTAACATATTTTTTTTGGCCTTGAATATTGTCTCTCGTATGACTTGTCAATCTTGTCTTTTTGACCTCCCTTTTTGTGGTCGTTTCGTCCATCTCTTGCTTTTCTTCCAGAACTTTGTCAGTTTGCTGACATAATACTGTTGTCCTTTTTAAGAGGCAAGGACAGAGGAGGGGAAGTAAAATGGGATGCTAAGCATTGAATTGAGTAAAAAGGCAGTATGCACCACGAGGCAAGTGTCAGACAAGGTGCAATTATGATACACAGCAAGAGAAAAAAATAATAAAATGAATCAAACGGGGACATCCGAGTCAAGAGTCTGAAAGTTAATGTGCTGAGGGATCTGATTATAGTTATCATTCAACTGTTTAGCTGTCTTTTTTTTTGTGTTATGTTCAGTATTGTCTATAAACTTCCTTTTTTTTTATAGTATCCACCAAGTGTTTTCATGACGGGAAAGTATATGGAGACAGGGAAGTTTACCGAATGGACACATGCTGGTTGTGCCAGTGTCGACAGGGAATATCGTTCTGCTCCAAGGTGGAGTGTGCGGAGTTGGAGTGTGACAGCTTCTACATCCCAGATGGAGAGTGTTGTGCAGTCTGTAAAGGTACTCTTCTCTTAATAAATAATGCAACTGCTGCCTCACGGTTTGCCAGTCATAGCCTAAAAATGACCACCCCTTGTCTATACCCCCTTTTTTTTGGTCAGACTCAAGCTAGTCACGAGAGCATTCTAGACTACACAATCATTCACAATCATTTAGGACTGAAGCCAGAAAGCGCTTCTTTATTCAAAGAGTTGTGGGAATCTCGAAACAACTATAGGTAGTCGTCTAATTACGACCATTCGACTTACGACCAGTAACGCATCTTCACAGGCAAATGACAGTTTTCGCCACACCGGCTCTCTATGCTGTGACTCATTCATCTCGATCACAGTTTATTACCTGCAGCGGTTTCGACCACATTCAGCTATGTTTGTCTTAACAATTATAGGAAAAAAATGCAATTTATCTCGAAACAAAAATGAAGGAGATCGAGCAGTATGAGGGAGGAAGGAAAGCACTGTGACTTTGAATCCGGTTAACCTCCGAAGCTGCTGTGTTGTGACTCACGATATGCCACTTACAAAGGGGTAATGAGACCACACTGAACTCCTTTATCTTTTAATGTTTATTATTAACAGGCTGGAATGTTAAAACACAAAACATCTGAGTGCTCAAACTCTGCTGGTACAGGTCCTAATCTCACAGTCAACACAATGAACACTGGGAGAGGCTCACACTGATGACATAATGCAACACTGACAAAGAAAGGATTCGTGAGGCTGTTAAAGGTTCAGTACCTATGCGAGCAACAGTAATAATGAAACTAAATGATGAAACAAAAGAATTATTTAGATAAACAAAATATAGTAAATCTACACAATGTGCTAAAAATGATGATAAAAAAGATCAAACAATATGACTTAAGGGACTTATTATACAGTACTATACATGCGGTCAGGTTTGACTACATATACCAGTCTGCCTTACGACCAGGTCGACTTACAACAGGCCTGTCAGAACCGAAAGTGGTCGTAAGTTGACGACTACATTACTGAGCCACTGAGTGGAAGCAGAAACCGTGAGAACCTTAAAGGAGGTTCTGGATGAGAATTGAGGACCGCTCAGCAATTAGCTAAACAAACGAGTGACAAATGGATCGAATGGTCTCTGATGTTTCTTATGTTTTCACCTCTAGAAGAAAATACATCTTCTGCATATGAAATGTGAAAATATACATAAACATTCTAGGGCCTCCCAACTGGGAAGTAAATACAGTACATGCTCCAAACCTGTACATTACAGATAAGGATTGAGCTTTCAAAATGGAAAGAATTACCGTAAAAAAAAGTGTCGCATTTTTGAGCGGGTGTCTGATTTTTTCGGGTTTCAAGACCCGACATACGCAAGTATATACGGTAATATTTCTTACTTTGCTAATTTTGTAAATTTTCTTGCCTGTTCATTTAGTTGCTCATGGCTTGCCTTTTTGTCAAACCCTTTTTGCTTTTTTTTAATTTTGCTAAATACATTCTTCCTTCATAAAGATTCTTTATTGCCTCTTATTTACAAGCCAGGGGTTTGCTGTTATTCTCTCCTTCCCTCCCCATATATGACATTTTGATACATTTTGGGACATTTCTTTATATTTTGAATCATTAAGTTGCTTTTACTCACTTTGGGCCTAACCAGGTCTAAGCCAGCAGGTATTTGTCTGGGGCAAGCTGGGCAGGCTGGTGTCTCTTCTGAGCTGGCTAGTGAAGGTATTGGCCTGCCTTATGGGACTTTTTTGAAAGCCTCAACACCTTTTTGCCATGTTTGTAACTTACAACATTAACATGATTGATTTTGTCTCACTGAGCAAAGTATTTGCATGGTTTAAAGCTGCTGCCAGCCAGTATAAATCACATATACCAGGATTCATGTACAGTAATCCCTCCTCGATTGCGGGGGCTGCGTTCCAGAACCCCCCGCGATAGATGAAAATCCGTGAAGTAGAAACCATATGTTTGTATGGTTATTTTTATATATTTTAAGCCCTTATAAACTCTCCCACACTGTTAACATTATTAGAGCCCTCTAGACATGAAATAACACCCTTTAGTCAAAAGTTTAAACTTTGCTCCATGACAAGACAGAGATGACAGTTCTTTCTCACAATTAAAAGAATGCAAACATATCTTCCTCTTCAAATAATGTGTCAGGAGCAGAGAATGTCAGAGAGAGAGAGAGAGAGAAAAGCAAACAATCAAAAAATCAATACATGCTTTTGGGCTTTTAAGTATGCCGAAGTACCGTGATAAAGCGTCATTTTTTAGAGGAGCGTCCGTATCCTCTAGGCAAACAGCCTCTGTGCAAACAGCCCCTCTGTTCACACCCCCTCCGTCAGGCGCAGAGAATGTCAGAGAGGGTGAGATAGAGAGAAAAGCAAACAATCAAGCACCGCGCAGGAAGCATATCGTATATCATTGAGGAGTTTTAGTTAATACGTAATACATGCTCTGATTGGGTAGCTTCTAAGCCATCCGCCAATAGCGTCCCTTGTATGAAATCAACTGGGCAAACAAACTGAGGAAGCATGTACTATAAATTAAAAGACCCATTGTCCGCAAAAATCCGCGAACCAGGAAAAATCCATGATATATATTTAGATATGCTTACATTTAAAATCCGCGATGGAGTGAAGCCACGAAAGTCGAAGCGCAATATAGCAAGTAATCACTGTACTGTGTATCAGGTGTTCAGTTTGTACTTTCATCCTTAAAACTTGCTGAGCTGGAGTTGAAATTCAGTCTTCACTCTGTGTGTACCTAACACCTCAACCATTGGCAATGATTTGTACTGCCCATCAAAAATAAGCACTTCCTGCTCGTGTGTGCCTGTGATGAGCATGTCTATTGTCTTCCAGATATGGAACTCCTTCATCTTGGCAGTGGAGGTGCCAGTTGCTGGGCAGGCAACACCCTCCGACAGCATGAAGAGCAGTGGAAGGAGGACGATTGTACCTTCTGCCAGTGTGTCAATGGTGACCCTCACTGTACTGCCATGTCCTGCAAACAGAGCTGCCAGAATCCGGTGAAGATTCCTGGAGAATGCTGTCCTTTCTGTGAAGGTAACTCTGCTGGAGCTTCAGTATGATGGCGGTCCTGCTCTCTGAACTATACTTAGTCTTTGACACCAGCTGCTACTGAGCTTCCATTCTTCTGCACACTTATTAGAGAGACTTTTCACATCATAAAAATAAATGAAGACCTGTGTACTTAGAGCTTAGGATTTTTACTTGGTTTATGGACCGTATTTATCTCTGCCATTTTTATTGAAAGAAATTACAAGACTAATCTGCATTTTCAGTCCATTTGGCATAAGGCAGTTAGTAGATGTAGTCTTGTGTCCATTTAATTGTTAGCCTTATCTGCAGTAACTACACCTAGTTGATGCAAAATACAGTGCCTGTTGAGACCCCTCACTTTTTACAGATTTTTTTATGTTGCAGCCTTGTGCTAAAATAATTTCAATAATTTTTCCCTTATTAAACAACAGGGACAAATCAAAAACAGGATTTCAGAATTTTTTGTAATTTCATAAAAAATAAAAAGACCAAAATCTCACATTGACCCAAGTATTCAGGTCCTTTGCTGTGACACTTGAATGTGGTTCAGGTGCATCTCATTCTATTGCTCATCACTGAGATGTTTCTACACCTTGTTTGGATTCCTCCTGTGGTGAGTTCAGTTGATTGGACTGATTAGTAAAGACACACACCTGTCTCTAGAAGGTCCACCTTGTGAGCGGAAAGAAAGCCATGAGGTCAAAGGAACTGCCTACAGAGCTCAAAAGGCAGGATTGAGTCAAGGCGCTGATTGGAGGAAAGATACAAAAAATATCTGGGGTCTGTCAAAAAACGGGGCCCATTACAGCCCATTGCAATATCCCTTGTGTGATTTTGGGCTATACAAGAAAGAATTCTATATTTGTTAAATGGAAGAAGTTTGAAACAACCATGACTCTTCCTAGAGCTGACCACCCACTCAAAATGAACAAGAACATGATGGTCACTTTGGCCGTGTGCAGACAGAAGAGGCTTCCAGAAATACAACTAGCACTGCATCACTCCAGTAATCTGGGGCCTCATGTATAACGCCGTGCGTAGAACTCGCACTATAACATGGCGTAAGCACAAAAGCCGAAATGTGTTTACGGACAGAAAAATCCAGATGCAGGAAATCTGTGCGTACTCCAACTTCCACGTTCTTCCGCTACATAAATCCCGATCAGCGTGAAAACTAATGCTCGTGCCCGCGCATTATGTAACGCCCCAAATCCTCCCAGAATTACGCCTATTTGAATATGCAAATCAATATAAATCGCCCTTAAGCGCAGCCTTCTGTGAAAAGACAATGGGAAAAGCACGGGGAAAATATAAGAATTTCAGCGAATACCAAGTGGAGGCAAATGAAAAACATACTATTTGTTCAAATAAACCGTGGTATAATCAACAAAATGAAGTTGATCAAGTGACATAGCGTGTTGGAGAAACATGAAAGCTCACATCCACAAAATCGCACAGTGCCGGAAATAAAAAAGAAGTCACATATCAAAGTTGCCGTGAAAAGAAGAGTTGTAAGCCCACTGTCTGAGTATCATATGAAAGCTTATTAGGGTACAGAGAAAAAAGCCATACGGTGGGGAAAAAGCACGAAATGTCCACTACAATCTCGACATTTCCACTTTAATCACGTAGTTTATTTTGTCATTTAGTAGATTTTAAACTTCATCTTAAAATCGTTTAATTAACCAGTTTCTCAAATCACATCGTAATTAAAGTAGCACGTTAAATGCTTTGTTTTGTATTTGATCTTCTACTCGTATGTGCTCTATGTGTGTGAATCACTACTTGCTTCTTAAACTGGCTCTCTTCCTCCAACTGGACACAGAGTCCATTACATTCGTGATATTACAGCTCTCTGAATAACTAAAATACTGAGATGTATACGTGATGTCATTTTCATGATGATAGGAGCTAAAGCACATTATTAAACATGTGTTTCATGAGCCTCGTGCTCATGACAAGCATTTATCTTTTGTCGAAATTTGTTGCTGCGTTTTTAGCTGTGTTGTTATTTTCTCTTTCTGTTTTATATTCAATATATATTGGCGTAGCCGTCACTGCAGTCAGTGCTTTTCTTTCCCCAAGTAACCGATCGCCATACAATCAGCTCTGTAATAGAAGTTAAGCCATCTGTAAGCTTAGCGCCGATTCTTCAAAACGTTTAAAGAACATTGAAATATCTTCGTAGTACATGTTTAATTATTCTATCCTTCACGACACTCCCAGTGAAGAATATAGATTATTTAAATGAAGTTAAAGTTTTATGTGTATAATTTAATAAACATATTTTGCTGCATTTCACCTTAAAAATGATATTGTCATCATATGTAAATACGCGCTTTATAAAGTGGCTCAGGTTGTGAGATATTATAACTGTAGTGCAAGTTTACAGTGGGGTGATTGTACTTATAAGTACAAACAGTTCTACAAGGAGCACTTGATTGGCTGCATTTAAAGTTCTTGGGATTAAACTGTTTCTGAACCGCGAGGTCCGTACAGGAAAGGCTTTAAAACGTTTTGCAGTGGCTGAGACAGCGTGTCCTTAAAGCTGTATACCGATAATTCTCTTTCCGATCAGCTGCTGCTGTGATTCACACTCAGATACAGTGATATAAATACTCCGAGTCGTGCAGTGAGAGTAATAAGGAAAAAGATGATCCGCTGTGGCAATTCCTAATGGGAGGAGCTGAAAGAAGAAGAAGAAGAAGAAGTGGGAGTAACAACGCTAAAGCAGTTATGGTATTTGGAATACTATGGCTGTTCCCTGGACCATTATATTGTTACGAGTTAATTACAATCAGATGCATTACACTAATAAACAATATGCGGTTAGTTTCTGTGTATTTATAAAGTCGCGTCATGAAAATAATGAGTAATCACACAAGAACAGTAGCATTGCTTTGACGCTGGGTGCCGCCAGTTTGCAAAACCGAGCGAAGAACTTGCGTACGACAAGGCATGAGGTACCGTGGAAAAGTGCATGGCTTTACGCCAAGTGTAGGTTTTATACATCGCGATTTGAACGTGGAAAAGTTCTTACGCAACATTTCTGTGCGTACGCACCGTTTATACATGAGGCCCCTGGGCTTTATGACAGATTGGCCAGACAACACATGGAAGCCTGCTCAATGTTTGAAAAAAAGAAGGCACCTGAAGGACACTCAGACTGTGAGATACAGGATTATTTGGTCTGATGAAACCAAGATTCAACTGTTTGGCCTCCATTCTAAGATTCATGTCTGGAGGAAACCCGGTACTGCTCATCACCTGTGCAATACCATTCCATAATTGAAGCATGGTAATGGCTGCATCTGGCACTGGGAATCTAGTCAAGGCTGAGGAAATGCTGAACGGAGCAAAGGGCAGAGATATCCTTAATGAAAACCAGCTTAGAGCACTAAAGGACAACTCTGGGAATGTTCTTAAGAGGCTCAGCCAGAGTCTGCTCTCTTAAACTCAATCAAACGTCTCAGGAAATACCTGAAAACAGCTGTCCACTGATGGTCTCCATCCAACCTGACAAAGCTTGAGAGGATATGCAGAGAAGAATGGCGGAGAATCCCCAAATCCAGGGGTGAGAAGCTTGTCACATCAGGCCCAGGCTGGAATCGCAGACAAATGGGCTTCAGCAAAAAAGTAAAGGGTCTGAATACTTTGTGTCAATGTGAGTTTTCAGTTTACTACTTTTAATAAATTTGAAAACAAATTCTAAAATCATAAATTTTCATGATGAAAAAAAAAAAATATATATATATTTCAGCATTAAGACTGCAACATAACAAAATGTAAACAAACTGAAGGGGTCTACATATTTTATGAAGGTGCTGTTTGATTGTGATAACATTTACATAGACTCATTCTTTATATTTCCTTAGCCTGCTTATCCAGGGCCAGGCCGAAGGGCAGCTGGAGCCTCTTTAAATTGTTTCCCTGTGGTCGAGAGGGTGTCCAGTCATGTATGTACCCTGCAGTACACTCGCCTATGTGCCTTTTGCAGTTTATTACAAATGCATAATAATCCAGTGCTCAAAAGCTAGAATCCCAACAGATGCATAGGGCCTTGAACTTGGAGGTGTCCAGCAGGAGAGTAACTTTATGTAAGACACACACAGGATGGGGTTAACTCACTCACTTAGAATACAACATGCAAGAAGTATGTGCAGATTGGTTTTCAAATGACATGTGTCTTAGTTTGAAGTAGCTCACACATTCATCTTTGTAAGGTTTAGATTATAAATGCACAGCACATTCCCTTTTGAACCTCCTTGAGATGAATTTGTTATGGAGGTAAGCTAATTTCTCCTTTCTGTTATTTATATGCTGATTTATGATGAGGAGGCTGGCTGCCCCTTTAACATTTTTGAAGGAAAATGATGCATTTTCACAAATAAAATAAGGTGACGATTTCCCAACATGCAGTGTATTCTAGATGCGCCCCTGCTTGCATCTGTTCTTTCATGATTGGGTTGCTTTGAATAGATGCTCAGACAGTGTCCACCCTCTTGTCTGCACAACTGGCAACTTCTGTATTTTTTGCCAAATAACCAAAGAAACAAAACATCAGACCAAAAGCTCTAAAAAGCACTTCAGTTTATGAAGGCCATGGAGCCGGTGTGAAGTCGTCACACAGCATCTCAGTCACTGCAAAGAGAAACAATCAAACTAACCATTATTGCATGAGGCCTCCAACCCAATGGTCCTTCTTGTTTCCAGTTACCTTAGTAGTTCTGACAGGCAATGCAATGTCCGTCTCCAGTTTAAACTACATGATTTTTAAACTTCTGAAGGTAACAATGTTCTGTTTGCTACCATTAAGGTATTGAATTATGAACTGTGAACAGTTTAAAAGTTGATAGAAAGTGCAACATGGGTGGGGCTGTCATTAAGTAGTAGAGAATAGTCTGGGGGCATCGTGGTTCAGAAATGGTGGGCGATGCTGCCTTGGAGGTCCAGCTACTTTATGCCCAGTTTTTGTCTCTTCACCCCATCTATACCCAAATCGAATTTGCAACACTAAATATTGCCCATGATGTGTGCCTGTGATAGGCTAGAGCTCTGAGCAGCATTATCTTTGCCATGCTTTTTAAATGTTAAGTTCACATTATTGATTGATTTGAAGATAAGTAGATGCTCACAAATTACTTTTTCCTGATACTTTTGTGGTAAAATAAGCAGAACATGTCACTGCAGTAAGAAGTTTAAAAATGGAGTTATGAAACCATCAGTAGTTGCACTGAATGTTGATACTGTCCTTGTGTGACAATGTTTGATGCGTCACTAAGCCATCCTGAAATATCTGGTCCGTTCAGAGGTGCTCATTTTGATTTTTTTTGCTGTCACTGTTTTAATAAAGATTAGACTCATTGATCTTGGGGACTGGCCACCATAACTTTAATCTGCAGTCCCCGAGACCCTCTATGGCTGACCAAAGCCCAGTGCTTGATGCCTCTCTACTAATATTGTCTGGTCTGACACTTTTCCTTTACAGAGCCTACGTATCAAACGGTCAGCCCAGTCCTATGTCCGAAATTGGAGAACTGCTCTCTTTCTGAGAAAGACTGCCCATTTGGTTTTGTTCAGGACAGAAATGGTTGTCTTCTGTGTCACTGTCTATCAAGTGAGTGTTCACGTACATTTTTCCCATTACTGGGACCTCTCAGGTCCATGTCATAATTCGTTTCTAAATTTCAGCCCACAGTAACACTCTAGTTCATTTTAGTCGTTTTGCTTTTCACCCCATGCATGATCTCACATTTCTTATTTCCTTTTAGCTGTCCTTTTCCAAATGTCTCCTTACTTTCAGTGCCCATATTGAGAGTAGTCCCTTGACTTATTTCCACTTGAGATATTAAGGAGCCTCAATCTTTCTACCTCCTCATCTTGGTCCACATCACATTTATTTACATGCTATTAAACCCGCACTTTGCAGCTGAAGAACTTGACCCTCTACAGACAGTAATGGTAAAGAGAAGGCATCACAGGGGACTCAATATCAAAACCATCATTTTATAAGTGTCTGCGGCTAATGTGTTACGCAAAAAATTGAGAGAACAGCAAACTCCTAAGGGAAAATTTGGAATGGCTGTAATTGTTTCATCCTCCTCCTTATACATTAACCGTGAGCATCACTAGCTTTCAAATTTTTGATCGACAACTCGAGCACACCAGCCAAAGCCACACTTCTTCACACTCAACCATTTTAGCCAAGCTAAGAGCATCAGTGTAGACAGATGAGAAAAAATCAGTGAACTGAGAGAATTTGTGTCCTGAACACAGTCAGACACACTGGGCTGGAGTCCAGTGGCTGAAAACAATAAAAAGGACTGGCAGCAGTAGCCCTCGCTCATCCAACCTCTGCCAGATCTGTTTGAACAAACGCTTGGTGATTCTCTCTTACATTAATTGTGATAATTATTTTGGTCATATTTTTTGGAAGTCACAAAAGCAAGATTTAATTATTGAATTATGGAAATCATGAAGCAAGTGTGTGTGAGTGGGCTGCATGATGGACTGGCACACTGTCCTGGCCTGTTTCCTACCTTGGCCTCTCATAGCCCCAGAATAGGATTAAGTGGGTTTAATAAAGTTAATGCGTAATTACAAAAATCAAAACAAAGCAGATGAGGAGACTGACAAGAATCAAATGAGAAATAAGCCCACTCCCCAAAGACTCCCTCAGTGACACAAATACTACGCTCAAAAACCACAATTAGTTCTACTCAAGTCTACAGGCCTGCTCCTTCCATAGCCTTCAGTGGTGCCAGTTATTATGCCCAGCAGGCACAGGACTTCAAAGGTTGACTGGGAGACAAGGACATGGTCAAAAATGTAGTGAGGTTCAGAACCAGGACTAGAACTCTCAATAATCTAAGTCAAGAGTCACAAGACAAAATTAAACGAATTGAAAGATTTTTTTTTCAAAATGGGTTTCGGAATCCATGTAGTCAGAGGTAGAAGCAAATCCCTGGATGACCTTTTATCCTGCTGCCTCGTATTTTACAGACCACAACTTCTGTGGACATGCCCACTTTGGGACAGTCCTAGCAATAGAGATCAGCAATTGCACCATCAATTTGCTGTTGATATAACTGCCCAATTCCCAAATCAAAATTGAAACTATAACTATATTTCAAACACAAATGAACTGAATGGGTACTTAAGGGTATAAAACCTCCCCACAGAAGCAAACAATATTCAAAATAGGAGTCCCTGACACCATTAGCTTAACAATCAACCATTGCTTTGTACAGAATTAGTGACTGAAGCCAAGAATGGAAAATTCTGAAAAGGATGGACACAGATATGACAGCAGGCAGAAAACATCTGAGGAATGGGAGAGTTTGGGCTATTGCACCAAAGACTGATGGTGAGGTCAGAAGCTTGGTTGGGGACTGCAGTGGGCATATATTACTTTTTTAAAAGGACTAGGGGGCTTTGCCCCCTGTTCGCTTTGCTTGCGAATCCAGCCTCTTTGTGCCTCTGCTGCTCACATATGTGGATTTCAATCTTTTAATTCTCGCAGATACGCCTCTTCATTGGGAAGAAACACTACTTTTCCCTGATGGCAACACAAATTAGACGATGTACAAGTCTCCAAATTAAAGTTTAAATCCAAACAATATATCTACATACTTCAGTCATATCACCATGTCCATATATTCGATCTCTTTTCGATGTTCTGTTATTTCACCGAGTAATAATTTCCATTTGTTGACACTAATGCGATCTTTACTATCAGTTTTTTGAGACTTTCATATTTTAGTACTTTTGTTATGTCTAACCTGCTCCGCATGTGTATCACGCCATCGTTTTTGAACCTCTTTACGACGTTCTACTTTGTTATCTACTCTTTGTCTTTTATTTGCGTGGTTAAATCTCTTGGCACAAAGTCTCGTCTCGCAGGACGTGAAGGTACCTCTCTAAAAAAGTCATATTTTGTCCCAGGCTAAAAAGCCTTGTCTCGTCCTAGGATTTTTTTTCTATAATACAGAGATATGAGCCAGGAATGGGGGTGCGCATTAGTTTAGGAGATTTGGCACTGCCAGTTTTCACTGGTTGGGAAATAATGAAGTAATGGCATGGTGAAAATACACCACAAATTGGCGAACACAGTAAAGAGGAATAAAGCCTCCAAATAATGCAGGCGACACCAGGACGTCATCGAGTCTGAGTCTCAGAAACAGATCTCACCCCAGGCATCCTGTCCCCAAATGCAAGTTTTTGTTTTTAATACATTTGCAAAACTTTGTCAGAACATGTTCTCACTTTGTCATTATGGGTAATTGAGTTTAGATTCATGGGCCGAAATGGCAAATGTAGCCATTTCCAATTAAATCTACAGCACAATAAAGTTTGTCTGGGTCTGGCAACTTTCTGAATCAATCAATCAATCAACATTTATTTATATAGCACATATTCATACAAAAAAAATGTAGCTCAAAGTGCTTTACAAAATGAATAGAAAAATAGAAGACACAATAAAAAATAAACATAAGTCAACATTAATTAACATAGAATAAGAGTAAGGTCCGATGGCCAGGGTGGACAGAAAAACAAAAAAACTCCAAAGGCTGGAGAAAAAAATAAAATCTGTAGGGGTTCCAGACCAAGAGACCGCCCAGTCCCCTCTGGGCAATCTACCTAACATAAGTCAAACAGTCCTCTTTGTATTTACGGTTTTCATGGAAGGACCTGATGATGATGGTCACATAGACTTCTGGCTTTCAGTCCATCAATGTTGGTGCATCATGATGCTTTGAGTAGGTGGTGGTGGCGCAGGCCGCCACCACAAAGAAACCGGAAAAAGAAACAGAAGAGAGAGTAGGGGTCAGTATGGATTTTGGAGCCACTGTGAATAGTTATTATGATGAATTGAACATACAGAGTATCAGGATTAAGTTAAAGTGAAGTTAGGAGAAAGCCATGTTAAAGTAATGTGTTTTCAGCAGTGTTTTAAAGTGCTCCACTGTATTAGCCTGGCGAATTCCTATCGGCAGGCTATTCCAGATTTTAGGTGCATAGCAGCAGAAGGCCGCCTCACCACTTCTTATAAGTTTAGCTTTTGGAATTCTAAGGAGACACTCATTTGAGGATCTAAGATTACGATTTGGAATATAACGTGTCAGGCATTCCGATATATAAGATGGAGCAAGATTATTTAAGGCTTTATAAACCATAAGCAGTATTTTAAAGTCAATCCTGAATGACACAGGCAACCAGTGTAGTGACATCAAAACTGGAGAAATGTGTTCGGATTTTTTTTTCCCAGTTAGGATTCTAGCAGCTGCATTCTGCACTCGTTGCAAGTGATTTATGTCTTTTTTGGGTAGTCCTGAGAGGAGTGCGTTACTGTAATCTAGTCTACTGAAAACAAAAGCGTGAATTAATTTCTCAGCATCTTTCAATGATATAAGAGGTCTAACTTTTGCTATGTTTCTTAAGTGAAAAAATGCTGTCCTAGTGGTCTGATGAATATGTGATTTAAAATTCAGATTACAGTCAACGGTTACCCCTAAGTTTTTTACTTCCTTCTTAACTTTTAATCCTAGTGCATCAAGTTTATTTCTGATAACCTCATTGAATCCATTATTGCCAATTACTAAAATTTCAGTTTTCTCTTTATTTAGTTTGAGAAAATTACTATTCATCCATTCTGAGATACAAGTCAGACATTGTGTTAGTGAATCAATAGAATCGGGGTCATCAGGTGCTATAGATAAGTACAGCTGTGTGCCATCAGCATAGCTGTGGTAGCTCACATTGTGCCCTGAGATAATCTGACCTAACGGAAGCATGTAGATTGAGAAGAGCAGCGGACTCAGGATAGAGCCTTGTGGAACACCATATAGAATATCATGTGTCTTTGAGATGTGATTACCACAACTCACAAAGAATTTTCTCCCTGCCAGGTAGGATTCAAACCAATTTAAGACACTGCCAGAGAGGCCCACCCATTGACTAAGGCGATTTCTAAGAATATTGTGATCAATGGTGTCAAATGCAGCACTCAGATCTAAGAGGATGAGAACAGATAAATGGCCTCTGTCAGCATTTACCCGCAAGTCATTTACTACTTTAACGAGTGCAGTTTCTGTACTGTGATTTGTTCTGAAGCCTGACTGAAATGTATCAAGAATAGCATGTTTATTGAGGTGGTCATTTAATTGCAAAATGACTGCCTTCTCTAGAATTTTACTTAAGAAGGGCAGGTTAGAGATGGGTCTAAAATTTTCAAAGGCAGAGGGGTCAAGATTATTTTTCTTGAGCAGGGGTTTAACTACAAATCCACTGTAGTGTAGTCATGCATCAGTTTTCTAAGTCTGTTGGGAAGGCAGGATCCAACTTCGAAAGTGGTGCCAGTCCATCACAGAGCACACATTATGTTACACCTAAACTCACTTCTTACAGGCCAGTTTGAATTCACCAATTAACCTGACAGCATTTTGGTCAACTGTAGGAAAGGCAGAAAACCTTCACACAGAGGGCACCCTGGCTGTAAATGTAATTGTTGGGCTCTTACTTTTCAAATCAGAGCCCCCAGCACAGCAGTTAAGGTGAACAAGCGCTGGCTTAATCTAAAATTATAATTAGATTTAAATGGTGCAGTGAGACACTCAGTGCATTCTGCAATCCAGAAGACATCCATAGACATTCATCATTCTCATTGTATTTGCATTAACACAATGCTTGGCATTTCACCTTTGATAAACTTGTCACCAGTAAAGTATGTCCAAGCCATGGCAGCTATGGGTTTTGACTTTGATTTTTAAACCCCGAATGAGGTCCATCTGCCAACAGATTCCATTTCATAGCACAGCTTACAGATCTTCAAACACTGGCTTTGTATTTCATCACATCGTGGGCCAGCTGATCTGTGCCCTGAGTGCCGCGTATGGCCTGAGGATAAGGCTCTCTATTTCTTACACAGCAGTTTCCCTGCAATTAAAATGCCTGCTGCCATGTTTCTGTGAGCCAAGTTATGTGCCCCAGTTAGGAATTTGGGACAGGCTGTGATTAACAGAGACTGTGATGAGCAAGCATTTCTGCACACAATACTTGTTTTCCACCTTGGCAAGCACATCACTGAATTAAGAGCATTCAGATCTTCATCAGGGCACACTGACAAAGGCATCCCTTTCGAATATCTCTTTTTAAAAATGTAGAAAACGAACGGCTGTCTTATTTTTAAACTACATCAATTCAGAGCATCAAACAGATCATGGAGTGACATCAGTACTTGTTTCAGATTCGCAGTTTCGCCTAACTCAAAGTTGAACTCCCTGGAGGGCAGCCGCAGTGCCAGGGATGCCAATGAAATCCCACTTAGTTGCAGAGGACCCTTTTCCACACAGACTCCCTGAAAATCCTTTCCGCAAGTACCCAATAGGCAGTTTGTTGCTTCGTATCAGACCTTGTTGACTAAAGCTACTTAAAGCTCATCACAGCCTGCAGCAGTTCTACTTTTTGGTAAGATATAATGTTGTTTTATTAAGGCTGGTCAGGAGAAAAGACGAGGTCAGGACGTAGTGAAAAAATCAAAAGCTGTTTATACAGGCAACAAAGCCAAGATGTTAAGCAAAAATGAGAGTCAAAAATTCAAAGATTAAATCCTGAGTAGAGCTGCTGTTTAGCTGTGCACACTGCATCTTTGTTGTTAATCATTGGTACTAAAATATAAGTAACATGATCAGCAGCGACATTCATGTTTCTGGTGACTCTTCCTATGAAGTCAGCAGATGGATTGGGAGAGCATGGGGGGCCATGAGATCACTGGAAAGGGGTGTGTGGCACTCCCGATATCTATGCAAAAGTCTTTAGAGTCCTGGTGCTTCCTGTGTTGCTATATGTTTGCAAGACATGGACGATATCCAGACGAAGACTGGACTCCTTTGGTACTGTGGTACTGTGTCTCTCCGGAAAATCCTTAGGTTCCACTGGTTTGACTTTGTGTTGAATGAGCAGTTGCTCACAGAGTCCTGAATGAGGCACATTACCTGCATTGTGAGGGAGCGTCAGTTACGGCACTACAGTCATGTGGCACGATTATCCGAGAGTGATCCGGCACATAGGATCCCCATTGCTGTGGACCCAAATGGCAGTACCAGGCCAAGGGGACACTTACATAACACCTATCAGTGGCAGATAGAGGGTTCATTTCCGTTGGATGGGACTGGACTGGACGTCTGCCTGGGGGGTTGCCAACAAAGATCCCAATTTGTTTCGTGATGTGGTGGGGTGCACCAGTGCGCTGTATCAGTTCATGCTGCCGAACCTGACCTGAACTGTATCTGATGCACACTTAACTTGTTTTTCTTCTTGGTACTCACATGTGGCACTTGCTGCCACTGCTCTACTGCCAAGTTGTTCGCCTGCCTATGGAAAAGTCTCAGATAATGGAGCACTGGAATCATCGGGTACAAGTGTCCTTTTATTTGTTTTCTTTTTATTTTTTATTGATTTTATTTGAAGAAAACAACATTTCACACAAGCAAGTCAAACTGAACAAACCAGAATTCAACCCCGGCCAACAGCACAAGCAAATCTTTTAAAGCAGCAAAGAAAGGAGAATGTCCTTTTCCCTATGCTACTCTAAGATATGGTTAATTAGATCTTACCATATTTTAAAAAAAGTTTTGAACAGATCCTGTAAGTGACAATTTATTTTTTCCAGTTTCAATGTTCAAATAGTATAGAACATCAGTTACCCTCTGACTTATAACAGGTGCACTGGGATTTTTCCAGTCGAGATGCTGTCAGTGTGGTAGAAGCAGATACAAATAAGTTGTCTTTCTTCACTTGAAGAATAATAGGGCAAACCCCAGCAACAAAATGCTGAAGTTCAAAGTGCTTTACAAGATGAAGAAAGAGAAAAGAAAAAAAATATATAAATATATGATTAGGCAATACTAAGTAACAAAGAATAAAGTAAGCTCCAATGGCCAGGGAGGACAGAAAAGAAAAACTCCAGAGGGCCAGAAAAAAAACTAAATCTACAGGGTTCTGAGGCCATGAGACCACCCAGCCCCAACTGGGCACAACACCAACCCAAACACAACTGTTAGTGGATTAGAAGTGATTGTGATACCAAGGCTGTTTGATTGGCACTCAGATATTTTGTTAATTTGGTGGACTCCCAGTGATGCTGGAGCTAAATTGCTAAATTCACATGTTGCATCTGGCCCTAGATAACAATTTTAAACAAGATAAATGAGCTTGATAAAAGATTTTAAGTTGAATGATTGAATGCTTTGTGCATATGGAGCTGGAGTGTTTTCTGTGCATGGCTGCCTTCCACTTCTCTTCATAGATGTTAAGTAAAAGATCCTTTCCCTGCAGTACCATAGGAAATTATGAAAGGAGGAGGTTTTAAAATGTTTTATGTATTATTGAGATACTATTTGAATGTTTAATGAGTATTGCCTTTGGAATAGAAATGGCAGGAGGTGAGGAAAATTGGGCAGGTTCCTTTTAGCAAAGTTTCTGATTTGAATGTAGTGGACAAATTGTGTTGTTGGGAAGTTAAATTTGAAGTGTCAATGTTCACAAGTTGCACAGACATTATCTGTATATAGTTCTCTTAAATGTTTTAATCCCAGATGTTTTCCAAACATTAAATACTGTGTATTATCATGTAAATGTGCAACAAATATGAGCTTCTCTGTCTTAAAAGTGCTTCCTGCATTGGTTCCATATTCTGAGTGATTGATGGACAATTGGATTATTAGTATACTAGCAAAATACCTGTGCTTCGCAGCAGAGAAGCAATGTGTTGAAGAAGTAATGAAAAAGAAAAGGAAACATCTTGAAAATAACGTAACATGATCGTCAATGTAATTGTTTTGTCATTGTTATGAGTGTTGATGTCATATATATATATATATATATATACTGTATATATATATATATCTAATATCTATATATATATCTATATCTCTCTCTATATATATACACATACATACATTATATCTATCTATCTATCTATATATATATATATATATATATATATACACATACACACGCACATTATATCTATATCTATATCTATATCTATATATATTGTGGTAGATAGGGGGCACTCTCGCTCCCTTGAACCCCTGTCCACGACTCCAGACACAAGATAAAAGTCCTCAAATCAACTTTATTCAATTGCCACAGTGTACAAAGCACACTCTCCTCCCCAATACTCATATAAATCACTAATACTAATCACAAATAACCAATCCTCCAGCTCCCAGACGCGTTGCCACCCTTCCACCCAGCTCAGCTCCCCGTCTGGGAGCTCCCACAGTCCTTTTATATTCCCTGACCCGGAAGTGTTCTCAATCCCCGGTCCATGTGATCCTCAATCACTTCCGGGTCAGGAAAAAGTTATTTTCTTCACCCCGGAAGCCCGTCGCTCTTCCTATGACGAGCTTCCGGGTCATAGGGCACAAATGAGTCCTTGGTCCTCCCTGCAGCACCTTCTTGCGGCCCCTGAGGTATCCAGCAGGGCTGAGGATAAAAACTACATCGTCCATGATTCCCTGCTGGTCTTCGGGGCACGGTGAAGTACTGTCTTAAAAGTTTTATTAAGAAGAAAATTAAACCTTTTTAAACTGAGGGAAAATATACCAATAATTATTTGTTAAGGATCTCTTTGTATACCACATTGTGAGTTCGGCCCTCCGGTTGTATTATGACCAAGCTGTGCGCTGAGCTTACTCTTGAGCATGCAATGTACAGTTGGCCATGTGATCAGTAATCTTGTTTCAAATCTCACAGTTTGGATTGCTGCTGTTATAATCTGTTTGAGGTTCGTGGTTTGTTTCAATTACGACAGTATTTGTAGGACTTGTGTTGAAGTGACATTCGGCATCTGTCAAGCGTTGTAAGTATACAACCTTTTTAATCGATACCTTCACATCCAGCTTTTGAGAGTTTAAACATTCATAAACATCAAAGTGTCCACTACTGAAATCGTCACCTGTGAATGTAAGATGTTTAAGAGGCATTAGCGGTTGTCCAAAGGTGTAAAATATTTGGCCATTTCGGTACACTTGAAAGCAACAACCAAACAATTCAGTGGCAGCCATTAACTCACATGCAGATGCATAGGTGAAGGGCTTAAGCATTTCACTCTTCTAGTGCTCCTGTGTAGAATAATTATCTACTGTACCATCATCAGTCCACACCTTGAACCTGTCCCAGTCATTCAATACCTAAGACACAATGTTTCTCCGGATATCAAGAGTGAGCCTGATATGGCCGTGCAATATGTAACAAAGAGAATGAAAAAGGTAGGTGCCATCTACCGGGCATGGAAACCACTCGGTAAGTGACAGTTCTTTGATCGATGGTGATCACCTCGATAGACATGTTAATGCGGGTACGGTTGGAATGATAAAGGAAATGGGCACCTGAACAATGTAAAGTAAGTCTAAAATACCTACACAATAACTATAATCATAATAAATGAACAATAAAAAGGCTGTAGTTATCAGCAGGGAGACGTGAATCCCGTGGCGAAGCAAGGAAGGGAATGTAGAGACTGAAGCAACGGACGGCCTTATATAGGCAGGCAGCCAACAACGTGGGAGGCGTTGGGATGGGGGACCCAACGCCGCCTCACATGGTGACAGAGCTGCAGGCTATGGGCGTATATATGTACGTAAGTAGGATTCAGTTATCGTTGGGAACCTGCGTACCAAATTTCTTGAAGATGGGCCCATAAGTAACAAAGACTGTTGAAAAGTTCAATATGGCGGCCGACAGTGGCGTCATACTACTGTAATAAGTACCAAATTTCAGCCCTCTACCTACACGGGAATTTGGAGAATTAGTGATGTTGGAAAGTTCAATATGGCGGGTGACAGTGGCGTCATACCACCGAAATAAGTATGTACATTGGTTTCGGTTAGTGCAGGGAAGCCGCCTACCACATTTCGTGAAGATGGGGCCATAAATAAGAAAGTTCAAAATGGCGGACGTTGTTGACCATTATGACCGTAACGCGTAGAATTTAAAAATGAAACCTGCCCAACTTTTGTAAGTAAGCTGTAAGGAATAAGCCTGCCAAATTTCAGCCTTCTACCTACACTGGAAGTTGGAGAATTAGTGACGTTTGAAAAGTTCAATATGACGGCAGACAGTGCTGTCATACCATCAAAATAAGTACGTCCATCGGTTTCGGTTAGCGCAGGGAAGCCGCCTACCAAATTTCGTGAAGATGGGGCCAAAAATAAGAAAGTTCAACATGGCGGACGTTGTTGACCGTTATCGACCGTTATGACCGTTACGTGTAGAATTTCGAAATGAAACCTGCTTAACTTTTGTAAGTAAGCTGTAAGGAATAAACCTGCCAAATTTCAGCCTTCTACCTACACGGGAAGTTGGAGAATTAGTGATGAGTGAGTGAGTAAGTGAGTGAGTGAGTGAGTGAGTGAGGGCTTTGCCTTTTATTAGTATAGATTGATGATAATTTGTGTTTATTGGGGTACAAAGTAGGGCATATAAAGAAGTACAGCAAGTTTTGTTTTTTATCTATTGCAGACCAGGCTTGTGTGTTTTCATCAATGTCAATGTTCATGTCTTTATAGCTTGTACATTAGCCACCCAGTAATAAAATTGAAAGTTAGGTAGTGCCATGCCACCTTCTGCTTTAGGTCATTGTAGGCCTTTTGGATGCAGGGAACTTTCGAATTCAAAATAAATTAGGTTATAATTGAGTATAATTTCTTAAAGAATGATTTGTTAAGGTTTATGGGGAATCTCTGAAATAGAAAAAGATGCTTGTGACTGATATTCATCTTGACAGTACTGATTCTCCCTGCTAATGTGAGATGGAGGGTGGACTATCTGCTCACATCTTGTTTATTTTTTTGATGCAGATAGCAAAATTTATATTTACTTGTGATGTTTACCACTGGGTATTATATTCTCCTGATAAAATACATGAGAATGTGCCCAGTCTAATATTGTGTGCTGGAGAATTCATTGGAAAAAGCACACTTTTATTCAGATTAATTTTGAGTCCAGATATCTTTTGAAATTATGGACGTTTGTGGGTCTGATACATACAGTACCATGTCATCTGCATATAATTTTCTGTTCACATCTTTCTCTGGTAATCCCCTTTATCTCTGATATATTTCGAAAGTGAATGGCCAGTGGCTCAATGGTGATTGCAATGGTGATAGGGGCATCCTTCTCAAGTACCACATTCCAGTTTGAAGTAGTTGAAAATAATGTTGTTAATACAAACTGAGACTTCTGGACTGGTATAAAGTAGTTTGATCCATGCAGAAATGTTTAGGCTGAACCCAAATTTGTGCCATGTGGTCAATAAGTAGTCTTATTCTACCATGTCAAATGCTTTTTCTGAGTCCAAAGATAATAAGATCTCTGGTGTGTTAGATTTCATGTGTGAATATATTACAATAAACAAAGGTCAAAGGTTAAAAGCTAAGTGTCTGCCTTTAATAAATCTGGTTTGATCTTGTGGTATTACAGAAGGATGCACTTTCTCTGTATTTTCAGCTAGAACTTTGGAGAGCATCATAACATCATTATTCAGAACTGAAATTGGTCTATATGATGCACATTGTAATAATTCCTTTTTCTTCTTTGGAAAGACAGTAACTAATGCATGACAAAAAGTTTGAGGTAGAATTTTGTTGTCTCTACCTACTGTAAATGTTGCAAATAATGGAAGTGGAGCTAACTTATTTGAAATGTTTTTATAAAATTCCAATGGTAACCATCGGGACTGGCTGCTTTCCTACTGGGTGAGTTTATAGCATCTAGTAATTCTGAGAGTGTCAGAGGTTGATCCAGTTCCTCTGCACTCAGTATATCTAGCTGTGGTATTTGTAAGACATAAAAAAATCAGATTGTCTCTTATCTTCTCTAATATACGAAGAAGACTTACAGAACTCTTTAAATTCGTTGGTTATATTTTTATAGTCAATGATTTTATCTCCTGCTTTTGTCTTGTTAATTTCTGTTATTGTATTATGAACTTCCTGCTTGTGGATTTGTTGAGATTAGATCTTATTAGCCTTGTCTCCATGTTCATAGTAGTGATGTTGCAATTTAAACATGAACTGTTCCATTTTGTTTGTTGTCAAAAGGTTAAATTATGATTGCAAAACCTGTCTTTTACTATAAAGTGCCTAATTTGGAGACCTGGCATATTTTTCATCTATTCTAGTAATTTCACAGGTCAACTCTGATGCCTTCTTGGTTTCCAATTTATTTTTGTGGAAAATATGTAAAATTCTCTGTCCTCTTAAAAAGATTTCAGAGTTTTCCTGCAGAGACCTCTGAGGATGCATTTGTCTCTAAAAAATAATCAGTTTGCTTAGATGAATTCTGTACAGTTCTCATCAACAAATGGGGTTAAGACGCCAGCTTTGAAATGAGCATGTAGGGCATAGTCATTTGAGCTCAATGATCAGATGGGCATGGTCAGAGATAACAATAGCGTCATACTTGCAAGATTTAATCGTAGGCAAAAAATTGTTACCTATAAAGAAATAATCAATTCTTGAGTAACTGTGATGTACTGATGAGAGAAAGGAATAAGTTCTTGAGTTTGGATTTAAAAATCTCCATGGGTTTGATCAATTATGATCCATTACAAACAGTGTGATTATTTTTCCAGAGTTAGATGTTATCATCATTGTAGCTACAAACTCGTCCAGGTCTAGATCTATAAGATACAATTAAAGTCAATGGCCATTATAATTTTATGAGTGTTCAGCAGAATATATTTTGGACGAAATCTCTCTCATCCACATTAGGGGTGTAGATATTTATCAAAATTAGTTTAGAGAGGTGGGGGGATTGGGAGCATGGCACTGGATTGACATCCGAGTGCAGCCGTGCAACGGGTAACACCTCAGCACCACACTGGGGCAAGATGAGCTTTTTTATGTTAGCTGGAGTGCCAATCTGTCCACCAACCCCCAGGTTTTCCCTGCAAGTTGGAGGACCTGCTTGCAGAGCTGGATGCAGATTAACATCATTCCCAGGTTATTACTTTAAATTTAAATAGATTACCCATTACCATGATATATCACCCTTCGGGATCATATACCACGCATGATGGTACCAATGAGATTGTTTTGTTAATAAGGATTTCACCAGCTATAGTTTTCTTTGTATACAGTAGCTGGAGTGGCACATTTGGCCAATCTAATCTCTTTGCAACCAAAACTGCTCCTTACTTTTTAAGTGAGTCTCCAGTAAAAATACTATCTTGGCATTTAGACCTGTTACATGAGAAAATAGTTTTTTTCTCCTTAGATCATCATTGAGACATGTGAAATTCCAGCTCACAAAATTCATAGTTTGGTGAGAGAGACATGCTTCTGAAGTTTTGCAGATATTTTGTAAACTTAAGTAAAGATAGTATGTTGTTTCATACAATAGCATAAACCTTGATTTCATGTTTTTGCCAGGTATTGTGGCTAAGGAGCCTACTGTATTATGTTGGCACTTACAGCTGTCGGGGTAAAAAGGGATCAATAAGAATTGCAAACATCCAAAGCAAACAAAAATGGATTTGGTAGTTTAGTGCATCTAAGGTTTATATATGAACTCGGACAGTAAAGTGCTACATCACAAATTATTTTTAGTGTTGTAACGTCCATAGGTCTGCCCACCAATATAGCAAAACCTGTGATATACAAAATGGCGGCATAAATAGTTCAAAATAAAACCACAAAATCTAACCTAGACACTAATGACAAATCAGTCTGTCATGACGACTAGCTTCTGCATGTTTTAACTTCCCATTGGCCAAGTTCTGATAAGCTTGTCCAACTTTAAGACCCCTGTGGGTGCTGCTGCATACATTCAACCTTTGAGCCGTCAACCCAGAGCTCCCCAGTGTCAACATGCCACCATCCCACTGTTCACACTCCCCTAAAATTTACTGCTGTTCTCATCATGTTTCTGAGCAGGTCCGTGTTACCAACATCCTGTGTCAAAGAGGTCCCTGAGCTGGTTATGCACCACTACAATTGACCAGTCACCATATTCCATATCTCACACTACCAGACTTCCCATAATCTGAGGCTCGTCTTCACCTTTTGTCATAAATTGAGATCTTAAGCTCTTCTCCATGATTGTTTCTCTTTCAAAACATCCTTTTGCTCAAGTTTTTCCTTGGAGTGATGTGATGCTTCTTCTCAGTAATATCTGTCCATTCTCCCAGAATGTCCTCTTCTAAATTTGCACACAATGCCAGAGCTCAAGGACTCATGATGATTTGTTTGCATTTCCCTTTCAGATGACTCTTGTCCTGATTTGACTACCTACTGCTCGCTTCAGTGCCCCACTGGCTATGAGGTTGACGACTATGGCTGTCAAGTTTGTGAATGTGTATCGCAGATCCCGAAGTGCAGGCCAATCTCTTGTGGTAAAACCTGCCCTCATGGATATGTGTAAGTAACTGTTAAGGTGCCTCTCCTCTTTTTTTTTGTTCTTAACTTCTGGGGGCCAAACACATTGTGTTATAGCCGCAAAGGTGGAAACAGTTCAGCTCTGGGTTTTGTATACAAAAGATTACACCTCAGGACTTTGGAGAATGGCAGAAACACTTCAACTTGGTGATGTCTTATGAGGAACGATGGTGTTTTGTCCTGGTAGAGTAATATATTACTATATTAATAGTACTATACTAATACTACAGTATATTAATACATTACTCTACTTTCCCCTTTTGTATTATTAATGTGTAGACTTTGTCAGAACACCTCAAATCTCACAGATTTGCCACTCTTTATAAGGTATTGTACCATATAACTTCTCCCCACCTTCCCTTCTAAATAAATAACCTCAGGCAGTTAGGTATAGTAAAAGACAAGCAGGAGTTAAGTTACACTTTAAATAATGTGTTATTGATAATACTCAAAAATAATAACAATATGCAAAGTACAAGTGAACACTGGCAACCATACAACCTGATAAATGGTGATATGTAGTTTCAGGCGGCACACAGACTTGTTAGTTACTTAAAATGTCTCTAATGAAGGCATCACTTGAGATCAGCTTTCTTCAGAACAGGCCGCATGCCTGTTTCAATATGGCTGCCGAGCTGTGCTCCTCATTGTGTTGTCCTTTTCAGTTCATGGTGTGAGATGGTCTTTCATCAGTTTGGTAAGAGAGAGAGAGCTGGGTAAAGTAAGCAAATTTATAGGTTTTCTGTCCAACCCCTAGAGCCAATAGGACATCATGGTACTTAAAGGCTTCTGATACAAGCCAATTCCAAACAGCCATACTTCAAACCAATGGGGGAACAGAAAACATCTTCACACCTGCCACTACCCAAAACCATTTATTGAGCTGATGCTTGCCAGTTAGGCAGAATGGCTTTCCTGTGGGGGTTGACTGAGAAAGTCCTGAAGAGAATCACTGGCCAAACTGGTTTGAAGTACTTCTCCCAATCCTGTCGTAAAATTACAAAGGACTGGTTCTTAACCATCTAACCATTGCTGTTCTTATCAATGATAGATATTAGTGTTATAAGTTACAAATAAAGACATACAAAATATTTATTAACTTATATGAAAAATTTCAGACCACAACAGATGGTCAAGGTGATGTCCATGTGAATGTAAGAGCCATTTGCTAGTTATTTAAGTTATAAAAA
The DNA here is from genome assembly GCF_016835505.1 of Polypterus senegalus. Lineage (NCBI taxonomy): Eukaryota > Metazoa > Chordata > Cladistia > Polypteriformes > Polypteridae > Polypterus > Polypterus senegalus. The sequence continues at coordinate 51,374,251 of NC_053171.1, forward strand.
TGTTTGCCTAAATATTACTGCATAGTCAATGGGAGGTTCCTACAATCCTCATAAGTTGAATTAAATTTGTATATTCTAACTATTTCTAGCTTCTCTGACTTTATGTTATACTCAATTAGTGACCTGCCCTGCTATGTGTAAGGCGTGGGGGGCACATGGTTTTAAACTGTGCCATATGTGCCAAGTACCATGAAAGACAACAAGCTCTATTGAATGTGCAGCGCTGTACGTTTAAAGCGTACCAAAGAAGGAGTAAAACATTTTTAAGTATAGAAACAACTAAACTTTGACAAGAAAAGCTATATTTAAAGAAGAGACATTTTTTTCTAATGTTTTGCCTTTTATTCTACGTGTGTAACAACATTTTTTCTTTATTGTTGTGTGGACTGTTTGCTTTGAATTTTCACTAAATACTTTAAAATGAACTTTTGTACTGAGAGATTTCTTTCGGCACACGCGTTACCCGTTCTTGAACTCGCCTTACACACCCGCAGCTACAGTGATGATGCAAAGAAAGAGATCATGAATTATTGGGATTGGCAGTCAGAAATGGACAGAAATGTGAATTATTTGGGTTCCACTCTAAATCACATTTTATCTTAAGCTGACAGTTCACATTTTTGTGAACACTGAGAACTCAGCTGAACAGGAGACTAAATTTAGGGTTCAGAACACAAATCAGGAAAAATCATGAAAAAAATCTCACGTATAATCCACATGGAAAGTCAGTCACCCAGTCGCATACTCACAATGTCTAAAACTTGGATTTTCACCAAAATATTTTTAAATAAACCACTTCTGGAAAGCTGTCCCATGAACAAGGAAGGAACATACGCATGGACACAGCGCAGGAAGCTTATGGGTGGCCAATGAATAGGAAGGAGTCCTGATCAATGAAAGAGGGGGCAGGTGGGTCTGTTTTGTCATGTAGGGTCCTATGATGACCCTATTTTCCCCTTTATATTCTTTATTGTGTAGACTTAACCAAAATGTGTGCATGCATGTGTTCCTTCCTCATTCGTGAGAACCCTTTATTGAAGTGATTTATTAACAAATTAAGAAATTAGTGGAAATATGTGATTTGGATCTTGTGAGTAAGTGACTGGTTAGATAGATAGATAGATAGATAGATAGATAGATAGATAGATAGATAGATAGATAGATAGATAGATAGATAGATAGATAGATAGATACTTTATTAGTCCCAGGGGGAAATTCACATACTCCAGCAGCAGCATACTGATAAAAATCAATATTAAATTAAAGAGTGATAAAAATGCAGACAAAAGGTAAAACAGACAATAACTTTGTATGATGTTAACGTTTACCAAAGGGTGGAATTGAAGAGTTGCATAGTGTGGGGGAGGAATGATCACCTCAGACTGTCAGTGGAGTAAGACAGAGACAGCAGTCTGTCACTGAAGCTGCTCCTCTATCTGGAGATGATACTGTTCAGTGGATGCAGTGGATTCTCCAAGATTGACAGGAGCCTGCTCAGTGCCTGTTGCTCTGCCATGGATGTCAAACTGTCCAGCTCTGTTCCTACAACAGAGCCTGCCTTCCTCACTAGTTTGTCCAGGCGTGAGGCATCCTTCTTCTTTATGCTGCCTCCCCAGCACATCACCGCGTAAAAGATGTCGCTCACTACAACCGTCTGATAGAACATCTGCAGCATCTTATTGCAGATGTTGAAGGACGCCAGCCTTCTAAGGAAGTATAGTCGGCTTTGAACTTTCTTATACAGAGCATCAGTATTGGCAGTCCAGTCCAATTTATCATCCAGCTGCACTCCCAGGTATTTATAGGTCTGCACCCCCTGCACACAGTCACCACTGATAATCACGGGGTCCAGGAGGGACCTGGGCCTCCTAAAATCCACCACCAGCTCCTTGGTTTTGCTGGTGTTCAGGTGTAAGTGGTTTTAGGGTCCTATACTCCTCCTCCTGCCCACTCCTGATGCAGCCCACGATAGCAGTGTTGTCAGTGAAGTTTTGCACATGGCAGGACTCCCGAGTTGTATTGGAAGTCTGATGTATATAGGCTGAACAGGACCGGAGAAAGTACAGTCCCCTGCGGCACTCCAGTGTTGCTGACCACAATGTCAGACCTGCAGTTCCCGAGACGCACATACTGAGATCTGCCTGTAAGATAGTTCACGATCCATGCCTCTGTCCAAGTGGGAGAGGGATCGGTGTAGCATATAGATGATGGCATCCTCCGCTCCCACCTTCTCCTGGTATGCGAACTGCAGAGGGTCGAGGGCATGGCAGAGCTGTGGCCTCAGGTGGTGAAGCAGCAGCCGCTTCATGGTCTTCATCACATGTGATGTCAGAACGACAGGCCGGAAGTCATTCAGCTCACTAGTACGTGATACCTTTGGAACTGGGGTGATGCAAGATGTTTTCAAAAGCCTCGTTGACTTTGCATGTGGATTATGTGACACAAGTAACACAAGTTTTTTTTCATGGATGTTTCATGGAGGGGTGGCGCAGTGGTAGCGCTGCTGCCTCACAGTAAGGAGACCTGGGTTCGCTTCCCCAGTCCTCCCTGTGTGGAGTTTGCATGTTCTCCCCGTGCCTGCATGGGTTTCCTCCCAAAGACATGCAGGTCAGGTGCATTGGCGATTCTAAATTGTCCTTGGTGTGTGTGCGCGCCCTGCCCAGGGTTTGTTTCTTGCCTTGCGCCCTGTGTTGGCTGGGATTGGCTCCAGCAGACCCCCATGACCCTCTAGTTAGGATATAGTGGGTTGGATAATGGATGGATGGATGTTACATGGATATTTTGATATTGTTTGCTGTTGTACTGCATTGGATCCCCTATTGCAACCATCTTACCTCCTTTATGCCTGAAAACACGAGAAGTAAAATTTTTCTTGGCCATTGCTATAAAGCACATGGGGTAAGTAACATTTAAGCAAAATATCTTTTTTGGTGTACTCTTTAAAATTCACCTCATGCTAGTACCTCTAGTGTAACACCTGGTGTGTTTTGCTCTGAACAGAAAGAACAAACACGGCTGTGAGATGTGCCGTTGTGTGAAATGTCCTCCGTTCATCTGCGGCAAGGAATGTCCAGAGGGCTACAAGCAGAATAGAAAAGGCTGCTTTGTCTGTGCCTGTAAAGGTAGGTGTGCTTCTTAAAGGTGTCACACACTGCATTTGCAATGATCTGGAGTCCTCAGCAAACTCATTACTAGATCTTAGATAAAGTCTTGGGAGATTAATTTATTATATTTTGTTAGGGAGAATTACTTAATAAATAAAAAAAGTCATTTTAAAAAAATAAAATTCAAGATGGACATCCTTTTGTTACACAGATTGTTGGGTCCTCCTTGTGCTATAAGCACCTTGAGCATAGGAAAGGCACTATATACATATAAATTATTATTATTATTCAGTGTCTTATTGTTTAGGTTATTTTGCATAACATATTTAAATATATGTAATCTACATCAGAGGTCTCCAACTCCAGTCCTGGAGAGCTACTGTGGCTGAAGGTTTTCATTCTAACCCTTTTCTTAATTAGTGACCAGTTTTTGCTGCTAAATAACTCTTTGTCTTAATTTTAATTGATACACAATTTAAGACTCAGGTCCCTTAATTATTTATTTTTTCCTTAATTAGCAACCAACAATATTAAGACACAAAATTAACTAAAACATAAATAACAACAATCAGCGTCCATCACACAATAGCTGAAAATAAAGAAAGGTGAAGGCCTCAGTAATGTTGATCTGCTCAGGTCCACAAAACAGCGCTCTTAAAGAAAAAAATAATGTTTTGGAAATGTCTGCCATGGCAGATTGAGCACCATGGAATTAAATAACGGGTGTAATTAGCAACAAGAATTGGCTTCAAACTAAGAAACTGAATGAAGTGAAGTTGGTTGGAGTTTGAGGCCCCAACTTAGTTGGTCATCTGTTGGCTCACTTCACATCAAATTTATGTTTAGGTGCCAATTAAGGAAAAAAGAATCAATTTAGCTTCTCAAGAAAAGTTAACTAAAATAAAGGGAAATAGTTAATTAGCAGCAAAAACTGGTCATTAATTATAAAAGAATTAGAATGAAAACTTCCAGCCACAGTAGCTCTCCAGGGGCCTCATGTATAAACGGTGCGTATGGACAAAAATGTTGCGTACTCCCATTTCCACGCTCAAATCGTGATGTATAAAGCCTAAACTTGCCGTAAAGGCACACACATTTCCACAGTAGCTCAAACCCTGGTGTACACAAGTTCTCCGCTCGGTTTTGCAGACTGGAGGCACCCAGCATCAAAGCAGTGCTACTGTTCCAGTGTGGTTTCCCTTTCTTTTTAAGATCCACATCCCTGATGTGGCTTTATAAATACACATAAATAAACTGCATATTGTTTATTAGTTTAATGCATCTGATTGTAGTTAACCTGTAACAATATAATGGTCCACAGAATAGTCAAACATTCCAAATACCATAACTGTTTTAGCGTTGTTACTCTCACTGCACCTTCTTCTTCTTTCAGCTGCTGCCATTAGGGGTTGCTGCAGCGGATCATCTTTTTCCATATTACTCTCACTGCACCACTCAGAGTATTTATATCACTGTATCTGAGTGGAGAATCAAAGATCTACAGAAGCTGAGAAAAAAAGAAAACGCTGCCTCAGCCATGCTATCTATTGAACTGCTCACATATGACAACCACTTCAGAGCCTTTCTTCGCGGTTCAGAAACAGTTTCATCCCAAGAACTATAAACGCACTCAAATCAGTCAATCAAGTGCTCCTTGTAGAACGCTTTGTACTTATAAGTACAATTACTTCACTGTATAATATTGCACAACCTGAGCCACTTTATAAAGCACGTATTTACATATGATATCATTTTTAAGATGAAATGTAGCAAACTATGTTTATTATATTATACAGATAAAACTTTATCTTCATTTAAATGATCTACATTGTTAAAAATGAAACATGTGAGGACACAGTGCCGCAGCGCTAGCGAGACGCTGGTGCTCTGTTCACGGATTGTTTCTGCCTTGCACTGTATTCTTGCTGGTGCTGGCGTGACACTGGAAGGATAGATGGATGGAATAATTACACGTACTACGAGGATATTTCAATGTTCCTTAAACGTTTTGAAAAAATCGGCATTCTAAGCTTACAGAAGGCTTAACGTCTATTACAGAGCTGATTTTGTGGCGATTGGTTATTTGGAGAAAGAAAACTAAGGACAGGAATTGCAGGTTAGTACGTTTGAAACAGACAGTACTGCTGCAGTAAATTATTTCATCGAAGGTTGCGCACAGCGCAGCAAGCATCTTGTGTGAGACATGAACAATCACTGCGCCATCGTGTTCCCATGTTTAATAATGTGCTTTACCTCCTATCATCATGAAAATGATATCACGTATACATCTCAGTATTTTAATTAGAGAGTTGTAATATCAACGAATGTAATGGATTCTGTGTCTTGTCGGAGGAAGAGAAAGCCCGGAAGCACGTAGTGATTCACACACATAGAGCACATAGAAGATCAAATACAAAACAAAGCTTTTAATGTGCTACTTTAGTTATGATGGGGTTTGAGAAACTAGTAAATTAAATGATTTTAAGATGAAGTTTATGAAGTTCTACTTTAATGACAAAATAAGCTACTGTACATGATTAAAGTGGAAATTTCAAGATTAAAGTTGACATTTCGTGCTTTTGTCCCACTGTGCGCATATTGTTTTTCTCTGTACCCTAATAAGCTTTCATATGACACTCAGACAGTGGGCTACAACTCGCCTTTTCACAGCGACTTTGGTATCTGACAACTTCTTTTTTATTTCGGGCACTGTGCGACTTTGTGAACTTGATCTTTTGAGTTTCTCCGACACTCTATGTCACTCGATCGACTTCCTTTTGTTGTTTATGCCACTGTTTAAACCAACAAATAGTACGTTTTTCTTTCTTTTATTTCCCCCCATGCTTTTGCCATTGCCTTTTCACAGAACGCTGAGCTTAAGGGCTATTTATACTGATTTGCATATTCAAAGTGGTGTAATTCTGGGAGGAGACGGGGCGGGACAGCAGGCGCCTGCACATACATTACTTTTCACGCTGACTGGGATTTATGTAGCGGAAGAAAGTATGAGTTGGCATTCGCACAGATTTATGCATCTGGATTTTTTTGTGCATACGTACATTTCCGCTTTTGTCCGTATGCCACGTTATAGTGTGAATTCTACGAATGGCGTTATGCAGACACCTGCTCTACACCAATCAGTACACAGATAAATGGTATTTTCCACAAACATCCTGATGTCATTAAGCATTATCTAAAGTCCTAAATTAGTGAAACATATTAAAAGTCTTGAATAAACATCTGATTCGTTGAAAAAAGATTTAGAAAACAAAAATATAAAGTTAAAATGTTGTATTTAAACTCCTCTGTAATTTAATTGTGTTGGTACAAATGATGTCTGGATGTCACAGGCAGGCAGTTCCAAGCACTTTTTCCCTTACATGTTTATACTTCTAATTTATCAAACAGTGCAGAAAACTCCATTCTTCTCTGTTAAGAGTGATATGAAGTTTATTGTTAATTATTTTTCTTAGTTAAGCACATTTTTGTGAATTTTTAAGAAGCTTTACAGTAGCTGTATGAGGCATTGATTTCTTTACACATAGGACCACTTTTACTATTAATTGTTTTAACTTCACTAAAGATGCACAATGCCTTCACAAAGTCTTCAGACCCTTCACTTCTACAGATGCTGTTATGCTGCAGTTCAGTTTTCCTCATCCAGAAACACTCAGTACACCAGCATGACAAAGCAAAAACAGGATTTCAGGAATTTTTGCAGATTTTTTAAAAATGAAAAACTAAAATCTTACACTGACACAAATATTCAGACTCTGCACTCAGCACTTTTTTGAAGCCCCTTTAACAGCAGCTCCATCCTGGAGATTTGCTGGGTCTGATGTAACAAACTTCACACACCTATGTGGGAAGTTTCTGCCATTCTTCTTCTCAGATCTCTCCAGCTCCGGCAGGCTGGATGAAGAACATCAGTGAATAGGCATTGTCAGGTCTCTCCGGAGATTTTCAGTTGTGTTCAAGTCTGAGCTCTAGCTGAGCAACTCAAGAACATCCCTGTGTGAACCTTCGGCCCCCTCTAAGGTCCAGGGCTTTCATTAAGAATATCTCTGCACTTTGCTCCATACAGCTTTCCCTCAACCCTGTCTAGTCTCCTGATGCTGCCACCGCCATACTTCATCATTTTAGTAGTAGTACTGCGCAGGTAATGAGCGCTGCCTGGTTTCCTCCAGACATGATGCTTAGAATTGAGGCCAGAAAGTTCAATCTTGATTTCATTTGACCAAGGGAATCTTGTTTCTCACATTCTGAGAATCCTTTAGGTGTCTTTTTGCAAACTCCAAGTGAACTTCTATTTGCCTTTTACTGAAAAGACTTCTCTCTGATTGTTCCTTCATCTTTTCATTTGTCAGAGACTGATGAAGTCCTAACAACAACACCACCATTAGCTCCAAAGATCAGCTACTGCCTGACTACATCAGGCCATCGCTACAAAGAAGGAGAGAGCTGGCATGACGGCTGCCGGGACTGCTACTGCCATGCTGGTCATGAGATGTGTGTACTGATTACCTGTCTGGTCCCAAACTGCTCTCATCCTGTGGTTCGAGATGAACAGTGCTGTCCAAGCTGTGAAGGTAAGTGCCTGTGTTTGTGTTAATTCCATGCAGTGTAGTTGAAGAGGCCCCAGCAGGCCAACCTGTCAGTTCAGTGCGGCTTCTTCTTAATCAAAGAACATTCATTTAATGCAGAGAAAGCACCACTAATTACTGCAGATGGCTTAGGTAAGGTAAAATACACCAAAGTCGTGCAAAGAAAAGCTCAGACATATTGCACTGTCTTCAGATAATTTTTTTTCTTAGTTGCTGTGGTGAAAAATTCACTTTTATTATTTGGCTTCTTGCAGAATTTAAAAGTCCAATTCACGATTTATATGATACAATGACAAACTCTTCTCCAAGACTTTACCTTGCGTGTTTACAGGATGTGTTTGTAGGCATCTGAATGCAATCATCATATAGAGCAGGACTGTGCAGCACACAGCTGTTGAACCGCCTGCCATGCTTTGCTTTATTAACAGCGTCTGTCAACAGACAGAATCTAGAAAGTGATAATCCACAGCAAGGTCTCCATTACTCTTTTTACAACGTCACTTGATTACTTCATATCATTTATTTCTATGCTCAGTTTTACTTACATTTAATAGCATGGACTACATGTTGACTTTTCTCCACTAAATTAAAACAATGTAAGAAACCAGAACCCATTGGACAAACCAACCAATTCCAGTTTTGGATTAAAGCTCTACAAGCTTTGCACACCTGGATATGGGCAGTTGATCCCATTCTTCCTAGCAGATCCTTTCAAGCTATGTTAGATTAGATGGGAAGTGTCTGTGCACTGCCATCTTCAGGTCTTTCCACACATCTTCTAGGGCTGGGCAACTCCAGGACAGTCACAGAGTCACACCAAAGCCACTGCAGCATTGTCTTGGCTATATGCTTTGGGTCATGCTGAAAGGTGAACTGTTGCCCCAGTCTACATCATGTACACTCTGGGGCAGGAGTCTGGGCTTGGGCTGGACCACTCAAAGAGACTCAAGGGCTAGTCCTAAATCCACACCAACGTTGCCTTGGCTGTAGGCCTTGGGTTTTCTTCAAGGACCTCTCTGTGTTTGCTTGCGTTCATCATTCACTTAATTCTGACCATTCTTCCTGACCCCCTAGCATGATGCTACCACTACCATGACTCACCATAGAGATGGTGTTGGGCAGGTGGTGAGCAGTGCCTGGTCTTCACCAGACATAATGCCAGGAGTTCTGCCCAATGAGTTGAAATCATGTCTCATCAGACCAAAGATCTTTTTTCTTGTTCTCTTAGAGTTCTTTAATCTAGCCTTTAATCTACCAAAAACACCTGATTGCTGGAGTGCTGTGGAGAAGGTCGTCCTACTCACAGGTTCTCCCATCTCAACATAGGACATCAAAAGTCATGTTAGAGTGACCATTGGATTCTTGGTCACCTCCCTGACCAAGGCTTTTATTTGTCTGGTTACTCAGTTTGGTTGGAGAGCCAACTCTAGGAAGAGTCCTGGTTGTTCCAAATTTCTTCCATTTCACAATTGTTGAGGTCTCGGTGCTTCTGGGAAAACTCAAAGCTTTAGAAATGGTTTGATCCCCTTGCCCTCATCTGTGTCTCATCACAAAATGATGGTGGAGGTCTACACAGAGTTCCTTGGACTTCATGGCTTTGAATGGTGATTTGCAGGACCTTCTATACACAAGTACATGTGTGCCTTTCAGTTTAATGTGCCACTGGTGTACTCCAGTCAGGGTCTGTACACAGCTCAAAGACAGTTAAAGGAAACAAGATGGACAAAGCACAATTTGAAGTGCCATACCAAAAAGTCTGAATATTTCGATAAATGAAATATTTCAGTTTTATATTTTTAATAATCCAACTCAGAATTGAGAAGGGAGCTAAATGCAACGGCATAGAGAATTTTTAACAGCCCAAATCATGACAGCTGGCATTACGTCAAAAGGCTTCCAGCATTCCCCATTAACCCTCATATAATGGAATCATGGGAGAGCACCCCCAGGACTTAAGGTTTAGTGTCATCTCCAGTGACAAATGACAAACACCGCTATAATTCTGCCTGCAGGTATTTCTGTTTTATATCTTGGCTGAAAGCAGCAGGAGGTACCCATTTTTTCAATGTTGTGTTTTTCAGATGACTCTGGAAGTGGGCAGCCTGAACCCCCTGATCTGGTGGTGTGTAGAGCACCTGGTGGGGAACTGTACGTGGAAGGAGAGACTTGGCAGTTGGACACTTGCACTCGCTGCACGTGCCGCCAGGGTCGGGTTCTGTGTGACACTGAGGTGTGCCCGCCAGTGTTGTGTCACTCACCTTTCAAAGCTCAGACTGCATGTTGTTATGCCTGCCCAGGTACGCCATGTGCCCATGTGTGTGTCATTATTGTGGCATCCACCAGGTCCATGGAGATGCCAGCTGGCATTTTTCATAATCAGTTTTGAGAGGGGAAAAAATCACAAATAACAATTAATGTAACTTTTATTGCTTCCATGAACTGTAACAGGATATTAGTGGGTGACATCAGCTATGTGGGAAAAAAACAGAGCAGCTATTGTTTTGAGTTGAATTGCATCTTTAGTTGTAAATACGTATTATAATCCTTGTGGGGCCAATCCAGTTATGAAGAAAAAGCAGAATGTGTTTTGGGGAAAAGGCACTGAAACAAATTAAAAATGTGAAACTGGCATTGTGCAGAGCCTTAATTTAACAGCAGAAAATGAACTCTCGTCCAACAGATGACCAACTGAAGCTGCTACCCATCAACGCCAGCCAGCAGGAGTTCTGCGTGTCCACTAATGGGGAAATCTCATTGGCTGGAGAGTCATGGAAAGAGAATCCGTGCACAAGCTGCATCTGTAATAAAGGAACCATCAGGTGCTTCTCACAAGGATGCCCTCAAGCATTCTGCCGCATCCCAGTCTTGAGGAAAGGACAGTGTTGTCCTCAGTGCTTAGGTAAGCCGCTCCATTTCATTACAGTTGGCGCAGGATGAAAGCTCGCATAGCCTGAAGGATGCAAGTCCTGTTCAGTCCTTCTCGGTTTTTTATTTTGTAACTCCTTTCACAAAAGTGTGAATACACTCTGAGAATGTGCTGTAGATTCAGAACATCTCCTTCACTTTCTACCCACTTTATTGTGTGTAGATTTCATTTTAAATGGATACATTTGCCATTTTTGTCCATTAATCTACACTTGATAATCCATAATTAAAAGTGAAAAAGTGTTTTCAGAATGATTTGCAAGTTGATTAAAAACCACCAACTGAAATCTCCCCTTCATAGAAGTATTCAGACGCTTCCAAATTGTGCTCAGGTGCAGTTCCTCCTGTTTGCTTTAACTGTCCTTGAAATGTGTCTACGACTTGCCTGGAGTCCACCTTTGGTAAATTGAATTGATTGGACATCATTTGGAAAGACAAATGTGTGCCCAGGTTACTCAGTTTGGATGGAAAGCCACACCTGGAAAGAGTCCTGGTTCAATTTTCTGTTCAGTTTCAAACTTCTTGAGGCCAATGTCCTCCTGGGAACACTCAGAGTCTTAGAAATGGTTTGAGCATGGAGGGCTACAGAGAGTTCCTTGGACTTCATGGCTTGGTTTTTGTCCTCACAAGCAGTGTGTCTATACACAGGTACATGTGTGCCTTTCTAAGCCACGTCCAGTTAGTTGAATTTACAACAGTTGGACTCCAACTAAGTTTTAGACGTATCTGAAGGAGAATTAAAGCAAATAGGACAGACCTGAGCACAATCTGAAGTGCCACAGCCAAGGTATGAACACTTCTTGGAAGGAGAGACTTCAGTTTTTCATATAACCCTTGTTGTGTGGAGAAGGACCGTAAAACCTCTCCACTTGAATAGCAGGATGTCACGTAGTCTACTGGATGACCTAAAACTCTTCCAATTTCAGATTTATGAGGCCAGGACACATATGTCAATCCCAGAAAGAGAATAAGGAAGATCACTACTCTATATGGATCAGGATTAAAATGTCTGGCACATTTCAGAGCCATATTGTCCCATTGAAAAATAATTAAAGGAAGGCTATCATAACTACCAGGAGTCTAGAGCAGAACAATGCCACCACTACCAAGATAAACACTTTAGAGAAATAGCATTCTTAATGGATTGCAGGGTAGCCCGTCAAATCTTTGGCTGACAATTCCACCCATCCATGTGCCCTCCATTATAAAAGCATCCCAACCAGGTAAGGGACCACACATCTCAGCCAGGACGCCAGTCAACCCATGTTGTCCATGACACCATCTCAGAACGTAATGCATTACAGATCAACAGCCCACCCAGTTCTACAATTCCAAGATGACTTAGTGCAGTTAAGTTGATCAGGACTTAGCTTGGGGTTGCTCCATCATGGTGTTTCCTCCCTCTTTTTGTCATTGTTCTTCAGTCTACTCTATTTGCTGGCCAATTTCTGCCACCCTCTACTTGGGTATTCTTTAATTAACATTTACTGCTTTGCATGGCTTTAGGGGGTATTTTGGTGATATTTATTTTTGTTGTTATTAAGATCAAGCAAGTACAAAAATGTATGCATGCCGTAGCATTGAGATGCATTTGGAGACTTGGTTAGCTGGTTTGAAAGTTGGATTATTTTTATATTTTCTAGTCACGTTATCAAAGAGATGTTTGTAACACTGTGTCATGTGCCAAAATAACAGTGATAATAGACTGGAGTTTGATGTATTAGTAGTGTGCCTAAAATATGTTTTTTTTAATACCATTTTATATCTTGTGGCTTCACAGGCAGCAGATTCCATCTCAAGTGATGTAAGGACTCCCATGCTGTTGTTAGTTGCTGGATGTCAATGGTCTCTGGCTAATTGGATTTTTTCTTGAACATAATATTTTCCAAAAAGTACCCAATAGGGGCTTAAAATTGGTGCTGAAGTTGTTGGCCACATCCAAACACATCACAGCTAGGAGATCATGGCGGCACTGTCCCGACAATTTACAGTGCCAGAATTCCAAATCACTGTAATCTTTAGATGAGCATTATTCAAATGGCAGGCCACGAGCCACGTGCAGCCCAGAGGCAAACTCCGAGTGGTCCAGTCTGTGGTCCCGCCAGGAGTCCAGACTGCAACTAAAATGGTCTTAAATGCAACCAAAAATAGGCTTTGGCGGTTATCATTTCTGCTTAGATCGGCCTTGGCGAATGAAATCATTGAAAGTTTACACCATTATATTGTAACAGATGCAAAAGGCCATTTTTATTGTAAAGCGGATGTGCCTTTAACATAGATGTCGCCTGCCTGATGTTTCGTCACATACAGCAATGTGATGAAGTCTGTGTTTGAAGGTTGCAGGTGTATTACTGTCGCTTTACAAGGCTGCTCTGTGATTGACGGAGGACAGTAGACTTTGTTAAAATGATATCAAAAAATCCACTTTGTTAATTGTTACTTCAGTCGTTTTGGCGTGCGTGCTATATGTTCTGTTACCAATAAATTCTTCAACAGGAGCTCATCAACATGGAAAATAAGATTTAGTAAAAAAAATAATAATAGTTATAGTTAAAAATTCATTACATGACACCCAAAAACAGTGTACATTTACATTTTAAAGACAAATCATTAAATAAATGTACTACCGTAGACCCCGGAATACAGGCTGATTCGGTATATTAGCCGAACCCCTTCTCTACCTACTAAATTACATGCATTTGCCGATGACTGGTATTTAAGCCGACCCCCTTCTCCAAGCAAAATTTTCTAAATTTCCTTAAAAGTGTCTCTTCGGGTATATTTATAATGTATATCGGCGAGAGTTTGAGACTTCCGGCATTTTTGATATACAATATAATGTGCATAATTTACCAAAACACCAATCATTTTTCTAATGTACTAACCAAAAAGTTATAAAAAGTGCCAAGCCTACTTCGATTAAGCTAGGAGCATGGTCACAGCGGCTCAGGGCTCTCCTTTTCAGTGCACTTTTTTGTTGTATTTGTACTTTTTTTTGTCCTTGTTTGTGCACAATCGGTTTGGCGAACATCCGCTACACCATTCAGAACCTTATAGACATCGGTGTCCAGAGCCAGACATCTGTTTCGAGTGTTTTTCATCACACGCACAACATCCCAGACAACATAGCGAGACCAGCGGGCTCTCCGTGGATTGTTGTCAGGTCTAGGAGACGACACAGACGGAGGAGGAAAAGAAAGCAGAAGCGGGGCCGCAGATCCGGCGTTATGCTAAAGCTAAAAAACAACCATATAAGCCCTATACAGAACTTTTTTCTGCACTGAAGGAGCTGCTTTTAATCTCATTGTGATGCGTATAGTGACAATAAAAGGCATTCTATTCTAGAAACAATTTCATACTGTACTCACCATTTAATTTGACATCTTTGGGCTGCAGTAAGGGAGGAGATATTTCCACACAATGTCCATCTTCGTTTCGATTGCGATCGCTTTCTTTTACCTTCTCTTCCTTCCTTAGCAATTATGTGTCTTGCTTGCATGGTCTTAATGAATTATATATATATATATATAGGTAAATCACTGCAATGACGGAAATTACATCCACAAACACATGTATCTGGGCTCCGACTGACACTACTAACGCTCGGTTGTTTGTTTACAATCGCTAAGCGGATACACGTGACCGCATCCGTTTAAGTAACAAAGATGTTGATCGTAAATCAAAATAAAAAATTTCATTTTAAACTTCCCGATAATTTATTATAAATTTTATTAATAAAATCAACAACTAAAACACTTTTTTGAATAAATTCTTCATTTAATTTAAAGTACCAGCATGCAAAGTTACTTCTTCATCTGAAAGATGGCTCTGTGGTTTCGTCATTATTTACTTCCATATTTATCGGCAAAACCTTCATTGCGCTGGAAATCTTGAATCTGAAACGATACTCGTTGTATAAACCGACCGCCAAACTCCAAGCCAAAAATCTAGGACGAAATTCTCGGCTTATATAACGGGATCTACGGTAATCTATTTTCACGCCATACGTAGTGCATTTCTGTTAAACATTTACTAAGGCAGTTTTTTTTCTCGAAAGGTGTTGCTGTGGAACTCAAATTTAACCTCTGAGTGATTAAAACTGTGTGAATGAGTTTAAGTTCTAGGAAAAAACAAATCTCCTGCCTGTCATGACCACCCCTTTGAATTGGGGGAGGATCTCATATTTCAAAAGGGAAATCAATGTTATTGCTAATATTGTGTACTTTTTTTGATTTTATGCATTTTGAGATGTGTCTGGGTGAGATGTGAGCAAAATGTTTATTTTTTATTTCAAAAGTGGAATAAGGTATTGCTACCATCTCTAATTCTGTTCATTTATAGCTTTTTTGTTGTTTTTATGTACATATTTCATGTGTCTGTGTCAGATGCGACTAAATGTAAAAGGGAAACGGTGATTAAACTATTTGTTTTAAATACATTCATTTGTGCTGATTTAAAATTTGTCATTACCTACTGCTTACCGACTGCTGAAAATGCCTGGCACAGCTACATTTCTTGGTCTGAAAATCTGGCCTAACTGAAATTGTAATTAATAGCTCTACTTGTTGTTTTGAAATACAGAGTATACATTTAGTCACTGAAGCCCAAAGTGTCACAGAGTTATATTTCATACATTTTTACATAAATTACGTTGCCTTTGTAATTGACAAACTTCATGCCCACCACAAGCAGTGAAGTGGTACTGTGGATCAGAGCAGGAGTCCTTGTTTCCGTATTATTACAGTGAAACTCTTCCTTATGTTGCTAATCATCATCCAACACATCACCACTCTCTGCCACTGAGTAGACTTACCTGACCTCAAAGTTTCTGTCCTCCTCACCTGAAAAATCTCCAACCATATTTGTCATTGCCAGTGACAAGATAAACCCCAAAAAAACTCCAAATGTCCATATAAACCACAGCCTTGTAATTCTCACTATAGGTGACATTCATGAGAATTCACTGTCCTGTAGTCGCTCCCCCATTTCCTAATAACCTCCAGTGTTGCATGGTGGGTGTCGCTCCATTATGCAATCCTGATTGCAGCCTATTCCTTTACATTTATCTCCATTGTTAGAAATGATGGACTTTAAATCATTATGCTGAGGACACTAATCTTGAGCTTTGTCTCGTTCTTTCCTGAAGATGGCACCACCACGGTCATCCCAGTGATACTCTCCACGCGGTCCTCGACCCTTGAGACATCCTATGTTGATGAACAAACCCAGAGGCTGCCTACTACTGAACCTCACACCACAGTTTCCAGTACAGGTAAGAGAGGTGCTGCCTTGATCGGATCTTTTAGGGTTTTGCTTTCCAAGTGAAATAATTGTTTTGTAAAATGGTGAAAACCCTGAATGGTCAGCGTTGATGTAATCAGTTGTTGTATTTGACAAAGTGACCAAAAAAAAAGCCAAGAGTATTGTTATGTGTCAGCCAGGGTTTGCACAGATCTGGTGTTTTATTGTTGTTTTTGTGAATTTTAGTTCATTATTCCTGATGTTACTGCATTAGTTTTGTTATTTTATTTTGTAATAATTATATACTGTCTCTTTAAATATTCCGATGTTTCTTGTGTTTTGTGGGTTGAGCCCCCACGAGATGGAGCCACCCTGACGTCACTACTGCTGGGTCCACCCATTGCCTTTATTTTATGTCAGAGAGGGGAGCCCAGCAGTGTATCATTGAGATTGTCTTGGAGTTGTGCAGGTATTCCTTTTCATTTGGTTTTTCTGTATTTGTGGATTCTTCACTCTATAATCGGTTTCAGCTCATGAGATCACAGATTTGCAATGCTTTTTTGCCTTTTGCTATTTTTGCCCTTTTTTTGAACTGTTTCACTGCTGCCATTTCAAATTACACTTTGTTTGCTGTTGCTAAAGGGGGTTGCTACTTTGTGCGACTTGTAACATCAGTGGGCAACGTAATAAAGGTCACTGTTGCTCATTTCCTGGTTGTCCAAGATTGTGGATAAAAAGACAACATTTTTGCATTGTATAGGATTGAACAAAAAAATGGATTTTCTGGGCTTAGAATTTTGCTTTTTTCCTGACTCTGATTTTTGTTTCTGCAATTGGCTTTTCTAGTTGGTATTTTCTGTCTGTCCCTCTGACACAAAGGTTTTGTCATGTCCATTTCCTGGTCCTATTTCCTTGGTTGATTCTCATCTAATTCCATCATAGGCAGAACAGTAGTGATGAAGAGGAGGTAGTTATTTGACAGATGAATTCCAGTATTAAAAATGTGTGGTTTAGGATGACATGTAACGGCCTCCGTGTGGTATTCCAGATTATCAGCAAGCTTAAAAAGGAGGTGGATGTCAATCCACACAGTTCACCATTTGTTTATTATTATTGTCATTAAAGCTAACTTCACCCTGTGATCATCTCTATTCAGACTAATCCTTAAATATTTTAGAAAGGCCACTGATTCTTTGGAAAGTTAAAAACCAAGAGAGAGAAGATGAGATCAATGACTGTCACTATGAAGGACTCTGAAATTCTAGGCCTTGTCACAAAGCACAGCGCTTAGTGGGGGTCAGCGAGAGTCAGAAGCTGCTAAATAGACACAATAACCAGTCTAGAGAGGGGGGCTTTTAAAAACCTAAAAATAAATATTAAACTCTGGGGACCACTAGTGAATTAAACATTTGTTTGTAATATTTCTTTGCAATTTTATACTTTTCATTTTAGATGTGAAGGTTCTTCATGAAGACTATCCCATCCAGACAGAAATGGCTTTGATTTACCAGTCAGCTGCGTGGGTTTTGGCCGGGATATTACTGGCTATTGTCATATTCCTCAGTTCAGCCATTCTATTGAACAAAAAGAAGAATGGGATTCAAATGCCATGCTATGGCGCACCGAAAAAGGTGGGGCAATTTGGTCTGAGAAGTACCTTTAAGTTGTGTAGTAAGTTGTGGAGATGTTTTACATGTACATAAGTGGACCACTGTGATCCGAGTATTAGATAAGATGATTTCCACACAAAATCTTTTGTTGTTACTTAGCACATACTGTATCTGCTGGGTCTCCTTATGGACTAAGCTATTATATATATATATATATATATATATATATATATATATATATATATATATATATATATACATACTAGGGGGCTTTGCCCCATGCTCAAGCACCCCCTACCCCCAGGGTGTGCTACGCGCCAGCCACTTAGCATTTCTGACACTTGCGTTGTGAAGGGAAAGGGGGCTGAACGCATGCTAAGGAGATGCGGTCAGATCAGCTGCTGCCGAGCTGCATGTTCTGCTTATCACACTGCACGTCAATCGATCATTTAAAAGCCTGTGCAGCAGCTGCCCTTTTGTTTCACGGGATGTTAAAGTGTCTTTTCGAGAAGATCATGCGGGACAATAAAGTGTCTTTCTGAGAAGCTTACGTCTTGACCCAAGATTTTTTATTACAATATATATATATATATATATATATATATATATATATATATATATATATATATATATATATAATCAGTGTATTTTTCCTCAAAGACCTCTGCTTGCATCTCACCATCCAAAGACGTGATGTTAGCCTGACTGATATTTATACATTAGTCTCGTGTAAGTATAAGTGGCCACGCATGAATGCACCCAGCGTTGTTTTTCTTTCAATGGTTGGTTCTTTCCTTGCATGCAGTGCTGTCAGGAAATGTCCTGGCTCCCTGCAACCCTCTCCTGTATTAAAAGATTCTAAAAAATGATAAACGACTCAATTTTTCAATTTTTTATTGTACCTCCTTGAGGTACAATAGGTAGAGCCTAAAGCAAATAGCGAGTTTCTTTAACAAGTGATTGCCATTGTTAAAAGGTTTGTACTTATCAAGGTATTCGGCAAGCAGCCTTACCCTGATATTTGTGGGATGACAAGTGTGTGGAGTCAGGGTGCAAAACAAATGCATAAAGCAAAGCTCTTACCGTCAGAAGAACACATGAAGGGCTTTATTTTGTGGCGTTGACTGGAAGGCAAATTTATAAACTTAGCAACAAAGTGACCGATGGAATAAATAAGTCCAAGTGATTTATTGAAAGCAGCATTTTTGTAAATTGTCCCCTGCCCAGCACAGCATGTTTCGATTTCCAAGCAGTACCTGAAAATGTCAGCAGGCTGGCAAATAATGAAAACCTTGTGCACATCCATCCACATCTGGATTGCATCACCACAAGGAGGGAGTTTCAGTGAAAAAGAGTTTTGGGGTTTGTCCTTTCAGTATCGGGACCCTTAAACCAAGTCTATATTTTATTGGATTAGAACATAAAGATTAAAAAATCGTAGGAGAGTTTCTGTCTCTGGTGACACATTAATATGAATGAAACTCAGGGGGGATAGGAAATTTAGAGAAGGGCAACCGTGTCTGCCGTAGCAGGCCTTGTAGTTCTTTTTTTTGGTGTCTCATTAGACAGCCCCTGAGCACTGTAAGTATAATACACTGAAAATAAAACCCTCCAGTATTTACATGTTTCTATACTTGTATCTCTCAATGTCTTTTAGGTTTTTATACATACAGAATTTGTTAAAGTGAGTGAGTGTGACCAAGGAGTATCATGAAATAGAAATGTGACCAGGAGGTAAAAAACATGTCCACTGAATCCGAGTTAATTAAATGTGCATGTCTGTGTACAAGTCACAGCTTCACTTCTGGGCTGAAAATTCCACTTGTGGTGCTTTTGTTAAGAATATGTGTAGTGACACTCCTGTTAAAAACCACGCTTTAGTTCATTATGGGCTAATAAAGGGGAGGTACATCGCTTGTCACAGCTTTCTCTGTGTTTCTCAATGAAAATGGTGGATATTTTCCATACATTTTTATGCTTTATCCTGAATGAATTCTGGCTAATTGTATGTCTGTTCTGGGGTTTCGAAATTCAGTGATGTGGATTCTGAAGTTAGGTTTCAGGTTTAATACATTTTTGAGGAACTTGTAGGTTATTATCATTTTGCCAGGACACTATTTTGTTTTTCCTTGGGTTCTGCCATTTTGTGGACTCCATCGTCATGATGCTGATCCTGGTTGCTAACTTCAAGGGGTCAATTGATGAGTGAACTGACTCAAGATGAGACAGTAAAATGTTTTAATGAAAAAGTATCAGAAGACGTAGTTAAGAATAAACATATCGACCAGTCTTGAAGTTCAAAACACTAAGCAAAAAATCTTTTAACCAGTAAAATATTTGTTTGTGCACAGGAGAGGACAAACGAAAACAAAACAACACACACCAAAATTATAATCCTAATATAAGATGCTCCAGAAGAAAACGCTGGTCTATATACTGGCGCTTCTAACGTCAACACAAATCACACACTCCCAGATGATTCTGGGAAAAATCACTGTGGCAAATGTCAACACACTACTAAAAATCATCAATTTGGGTTGTAAAACTCATATTTGATGTATGACTAGGGGGCTTTGCCCCCTGCTTGCTTCACTCACCAACCCCCCCACCTGTGCTACGTGCCAGCCACTTCACATTTCTGCCTCTCATGTATGTGGATTTCACTTTCACCAAACAACAAATCTTTTAACTTTCGTGGATACGCCTCTTCATTGGGAAGAAACACAACTTTTCTATGATGGCAACACGAATTAGACGATCTACAAGTCTCCAAATTAAAGTTTAAAGCCGCACAATATCTACATACTTCTGTCATACCACCTATGTCCCTATATTCAATCTCTTTTCACTGTTCAGTTCTCTGAGAAATAATTTCCATTTGTTAGCACTAATGCGATCTTCACTATCAGTTTTTTGAGACTTTCAAAGTTTAGTACTTTCATATTCTCTAACCTGCTCTGCATGTGTATCGCGCCAACATTTTTGAACCTCTTTAGGACGTTCTACTTTGTTTTCTACTCTTTGTCTTTTATTTCCGGCTGGTTAAATCTCTTGGCACAAAGTCTCATCTCTTGCGGGACATGAAAGTGTCCCCCTGAAAAAGTCTTGTCTTTTCCCAGGATTTTTTTTATATAACAGAGAGTCATGTGTTCAGCCCTCAAGAAACGCAACACAAATTAAAGAAGATAGCACATTATAGCAGTAAGAACTCGTTTTGTCTATAGATAATAAACCTCTGTTTTTTTGCAACATTTATTTTTGATTTCCTAGTTTCAATTTTTGTTCTGGTCGTGCCTTCAGTGATATAGCTAATGACGTTCGGTCTTGACCTCAGCTAGTTTTTTTTACTTTGTGTATGTTTTAACAAAAATATAAACTGTCCTTCTTTAAGCCAGTAAAATTGGAGTAAAGGGGCAGGAGTCTTTGTGCACAGCCCTGCTGAAGACGATTGCACTTTGCCAAGTTCTCTAAAGGATTGTATTCAGTGCTGGTTTTGAGTTGTCTCACTTATTGATTTCCTTTAAACTAAGTTTGCAGTTGGTGCTCTCAGCATTGGCAAGACAAAACCTTTTAGATCCTGAAACAGGAGAATGTCGGGAGGACTATGGTGCTTGTTCGGTGCTTTGTGTCCCTGACAAGATGGATACTGTGTGGAGTTTAAGGTGTCATGTGAGTTAAGACCACACTTGGGCTAACAATGCAGCCAGAAAGTGGAATCAATGAAACGCACCACCTCATCTTCTAATTGTGTGTATGTTTGTGTTTCCTCAGACAGTAATACTGAAAAAACACGTCACCAAGAACTCAGTGGTCTATATGGAGCCTTCCAGTGAAGATGCCTTCCAGAGCATTCGAAACGGATGCACGCTCGGCTTGGCCAAAGACCTCAGCTCTCCTGGCAGGGATAGGTACGGCAGCAAGCAAAACTCCCCCCTGGATTAGAGTGGCGTTGGGCCTACAGCACAATCTGCATTGTCCTCTGTCCACTAAACACACACTGTCTTTCCATCAAACTTTTGGTAAAAGGATTTGGGGGAGCCTTCTTGCTGGTGGCTGCTCCCGCCATATTTTGTATTTCCAAGTGCCTTTTGAGGAGAATCATTTAAAGTAGCACAAAGGATGTGCCCACAGTGGGTGGGTAAAGCTGGGTAAAGGTACCATCAGAGCAAAGGCTGCAGCAATTGGGATGAAGACGCCAGCGCTGCTATGCCAGACAAGTTTCAAGGTGATGCTGAGCCAATACTCTGTATAGCCGGACAGTCTTAAAGTGAGATTTACACAGAAAAAGTATTATAAGGTTTTTTTTATGTTTCATTTTTTTATTGTTTAAAGTGTGCTTTTGGCTGTTCTTAGTACAATCGTTCTAAATCTGTGAAATGTTCTGTTTGCTACTTCATAACAGATGTGGCTTGATGTTGAAGAGCTCTTAAACTTAACATGAAATGCATGGGCTGCTCACTTTGGGCTTAATGTAGTAGGTGAGGGCTTTATTAACAACTAGAGCACCCCCTGTGTTCACCGAGAACAATGACCTATCATATCTAATTTCTCTCTCTTCTGAATGAAGTTCTTCTGTCACTTTAAAATGCTGTGAACTTTTGGGTTGTTTAGGTGAGTTCGTTTATTTCTTTAAGGATAGAAAAGGCCAAGAAAACAAGTGCAACAAAAGATAAGCTGTAGGTTGGATTCTACAGCACCGTCGTCCTTCCTGCCACCTCAGTTTTAAAATCCCCATGAAGAAAATGAAAGTCTCTCTGGACTTTGCTTTTAGACTGGCATCCTATTCGGGGCTGCCAGGCTAGAATGCACCCTTGATTGGATTGAGAACGTTAGTCCTAAATGTCTTATTTGGTTTAACTATTCATAGTTGAGGTTGGTTAGAGGCTTGTTCATAGTGTCAAAGCCTGTAAAAAATAAGAATTCAGTGAAAGGATCTTTAAAGCGATATTATAATTCATATTCTTCATCTTCATCATTTGAGCAATGGGAGCAGAGCAGGTGTGAGCCTTGGGTGGGCTCCATTTATTGACCAGGGTGTGAACCCCTACCTCTTCCATTCAGATTTGCTCTTCACATCCCACACCTAATTAGTCATCAAGTGCAGCCCCAGTTGTGGTGTCATATGAGCAAAACCTGCAGAGCTGTAACATCGTGCCTGCTTCACCCAAAAACGATTGTTTGTTTATCTGTTACTTGCTGATCTTCAGTTGAAAAGTTCCATCTTGTATTGCCACACTTCCCGAGGTGATTTTACAGAAGTGGTTAATTTAATAATATTTCCGTTAAAATACATGTGTTAGTGATATGGTGAGCATATGACTGGATACCCGACATGTCAAGCAATGAGGTTCTTTCATGGACATTTTTGTTATGATGCGATTTCATTATAAGTTTATTTTTTTTATTTTTTCTTGGACATTTTTGATACATTTAAGGATTTTGAAGGTTTGCTAAATCTTATTTTGATCACATTTTATTTGTAAAAATGTTTTATTAAAGATGGTAAAATATGTTAACGTCTTTCCATAACACCATTTTGTTTTCTGTAGGCGCCATTACTTTAGGTTTATTTTATGTACTGTTGCTAGCTACGTTGCTATATGGGGCAACCGGAGTTCCCAACCAATGATGCTATGGGTTAGAGGGTATGAAGTTCAGCTCAAAGACTTTATGGTCATCCAAATTCTGGATAAAAGTCTTTAGCAGCAAGTGCATTTCGTTTATCAGTCTTTTGGGGACAACTTCAGGATCTGTTACATTACGTGACTTTCAGTTTTATATTTGTCATAATTTATCTAAGAGGACACGATTGATGGGACACTTCGATCGTGGGTGGGCTCTGTGTGTTGATGTGAGCTGACAAGCAATGAATGCTCATCTGAAGGCATATAATACAACAAGGAATAAGGAATGCGGGTGTTTTGGACCTCACAAACAGAAGAGAAGCTCGTCTGTCTGATGTCTCAAGTTTGACATACTTCAAAATAATGGAAAAAGAAAAACAGGGGTCGGGATTGCAGCTGAACTTGGCGTACCTAGTAATCTTGGCACAACACTGGCTCCACAGTATGACTGTGCTTGAAAGTTTGTACACGTGACATCGGCTTTAGGGATTTATTTTCTTTCGATTTCCAACACCTTCAGTAGGCTTGATGACAGGTCACTTTAGACTTCATGGTTTCAGTCTTTGCATGACTTTAGGCCATGTTTCATCTACATTTTTGTGCAGGTTGGAGGGCCTACATGCAGGGCAGGACGCAAATTAACATCATACCTAGGACAGAGCAATTTCAGGTTAAGGGCCTTGCTCAAGGGCCCAACGGAGTTGAGTCACTTTTGGCATTTAGGGGATTTGACCTGGCAACCTTCCGATTACTGGTGCAGATCCATAGCCTCAGATCCTCAGTCCAACTCTAGTAGCCTGACTCCCACTCCCGACACTTTTGAGACCAAAGCCTTATTCAGAATGAGGCGATTTATGTGACAATGACATCTTCAGTGTCTGTCTGTCAGGTGTTATGAGATTGGATGGAGTTGATGCAGGGCTTTCTCAGAAGACATTAGGAGAAGTGAAATTATGGATACCACTAGTGTTGTGCAAAACGGTTCAGTTTTGAAATATGTTTTACAAAATTGAAACTAAATTTCATTATTGATTTTTTTATAGGTTTATGGGGATGCTCAATAAAGCATCCCATAAACACCTTGTACCCCTTTAGATTCCAAACAGTTCTGTAAAAAAGGGTTCAAATTGAAAAAAAATTACCTATATGATAAGCAAAATTGAGCTTTGCCACTGTGGTGTTGCTAATTAAATCCACAAAAAGTGTTTGCCATGTGTTTATACACGATGTTGGGAAAAATGGGACAAGACGTGATAAAGTGCTGGGGTCTAGGTTGAGATCCCCATTTATTAGAAGCAATGCTAATAAAAATAAGGCAACGAAAATAAAGAGAGATGTGGAATTTGTTTGGCATTCCAGGCTTTTTCAAAGGCAGTGCTTCTGTGGGCTGATGTGCCTCCAAGCAGTCACGGGTCTGAGAATGAGCACCAACGTCCGGTCATCGTGATGTTTATATAGGGGTGGGGCTTCAGTAGGGGCGGGGTGTAATGAGGCCACTGTTCCTTCAAGGGCTCCTCCTCCTCCTCCATTCTCAAACTGGTAGATATGCTTCAGCATAACCCGTTCCCGTTATGTTCTCCTGATTTGGGCCCACAACACACTCGCGCATTGCACATGCATGATGACAGAAGAAAAGGCTCCAGATGAGAAGAAGACAGAGGACAATTAAAGGATTTTAAAGTTAAACTCCTTGACTTTCTGGGTCAGTGTTATGAATTTTTCTGATCACAGCACACCACAGTTTGAAGGGAAGATTTTTGGCGAGTACCCCAGTCAACAGCTGTGTGAGTTGAACTTTCAAGTGAAGCTCTCAGGACTGTACACAGCGACCGAATCCTAGTGTCAACAATAAACAGGAAAATTGTCCAGCATCCTCAGCTTCACCAAAGGGGGCACAGAATAGGAGAGGTGACATGGCTGAGCTGCACCTTGGTGGTTTAGCGGTTTTGTGATATTCTGGCACAGCTCCAGCCTGGTCACCGCCCTATGTAGATTTCCTCTAGACATTAATTTTTACCTCCAACATCCACAAAACATACTGTACATTTTATGATAATTGATGAATTTAACTCTTTTAGGGCGGATGTTGACTTTTGTCACAAGGAGTTGGGTGTAGATGTCACTGGAGGTAGAGGGTCAAAATCGGCTGTCACAAAATCCGACATTACATTTTAGTTTGACTCTCGTTTCTAGAAGGAAAGTTAGCTTTGTTGGTTTGACCGAGATTCCCTGTGTTTGCGTGAAAAGTAACAAGTAAACGACAGCAGAAAAAGCATTGACATCTGGCAAGAGAGTGAAGCAAAAGCAAACCAAAATACTTCATGGGCATTGTTTTGCTGTATTATCGCTGAAATGGATATTGACTTGTCAGACTGTGATTCTGCTGCGAGTGATCTGGAGATCAAGATCAAAAAGGAAAGTGAGGTACCGGCGTCAGCTGAGCATGATCGTGATGTTGAACACATTCGTTTAGCCGATTCACTTGGGAGGACTGCCAATTACAGTGACAAGGGGTACAAACCAGATTGCATTATACTGACATGACCGCCATCACTGTGTGAAGATAGCCTGGCAGGCGGCCCACCACTGCCACCCCTGTGCAGCAGTTGCCAGCAGAAACAGCAAACTGGTGACAAGAGCAGCCACAGCACCAGCAACAGACATTTTATGTTGATTTACATGTGAAATCATTGCTTTGTGTGCTTTTTTAGAAAACAGAGCTTTTTGGAAAAATATTCATCTTTGGGAGAAAAGGAAAAAAAATAATCAGCCCTAAAAGAGTTAAACTGAGCTTTGCTGTGGGTAAGGATGTCTCTGGCATAGAATGGCCTTGTACCGACCAAAAATGGGATGGGCATCAGCCACAGTGACCCTGTACTGGCCATTTGATTAACAGATGAACAGATGTAGTGAGACATATAAACACCACATCCTCAGACCTGTTTAACCCATTCTGGGCCGCCAGAGGGGTCAAGCTGTCACATATGTACTGGAAAAGGTATGCAACAAGCTGGCAGTTTCTGTGGGGAGCGCTGTGAGAGGGGACATGGCTTACAGACAAGTAGCATTTGAAGAGCGTCTGGGAATGTGCCACACCAATGCACTTCCAGAAGATTCCGTTTTCTGAAACATTGCTCATGCTGTCTTCTGCACTGTCTTTGGGAGTTGGAACACTAATATTGCTGCTTAGTGTGACATGGACATGGCTAATTCATTGAGATGACCACAGGTCAGTGACCTAGAGTTGATATCAGGATGTCCCGAGCGCCCTTCACATGACACACTCCGGGCAGCGAAGCAGCAAGCATGCAGCTGATCTCAAGTTGCTCAGATATCCCGATAGCAGCGCTGTTTGGAAAAAAAAAAAAGTTTTATAAAATGGTGGCATGTTGAAATGGTCACTGGAAACTGTTTGGCTATGATGCATCTTCAGCTGGTCATTATTTGGAAATCCGCACTTTGGCCCCCCAGAGTTTCAAGTGAACTCTTAGGCTTTTTCACCTTTCCTTGATGGAGGCAGTTTTGCTCATAAGAAGATGTTGTTTGGTATTAAAAATCTTAGTGTTTCATAGACAGAGCCCAAACGATCCTTGTGGTCAGTGTGCCACGTTCACATGAGCCACTTGTGTCTGTGATGTTGTTAAACAGAAGTGTAAAAGTAGCCAGTTTAGATAATGGATGATACGTCATTGAAGTATTCTTGCATTTTAATCGACACGTGGTATAGTGGTCCTGAAAAAGGATAGAAAACCCCCCATTTTTAGAACCTGCAATCGGTTTTGTTGTTTTGGTAATGAAAGTAAATGGTAGTTGCACATAATGTGAACTCCAAGGTGCCCACCTCTTTGATTTACATCAAGGGGTACCCCTGCTTTTTGAAGGTATATACTTAATATAAATGCACTAGAGACTCCAAGGAGACCAACCTTTTCTTAACAATTTTTGGAGTAGCAGGGAGGTTGACCAAGGAGTCTTGCATCTTTGTTGACTGGGGGTACAGAGTAGCTATGGGGGTCAAGTTAAATGATATTTACTTCTGTACTGTTTTGGTACAGGTACTGAGGTCCAAAAGCAAGTATGGACAGAAGTCAAAATTGTAGTCGAGATCCAGCACTGCTCGGTACCTTGTTTTCAATATTTTGGTGGGTCTTTTCCGAGATGCCCCTCTTGTTCAGCTCAAAAACGTTTCTTAAATCCGAATTCCTTCTATAAGAATATGGGGTGGTAGACTTTTATGGGTGACTGTAGAATTATCCCAGCCGTTCTGCTTCTAAAGGGGTCCACAAGTTCAGGAATGGGGAGGTCATTTGACTGTGTCTAAGCGGATTAACGTTTTCAGTTGTAAAGTTTCCTCTTTTCAAACCCTTGTTGAATGTTCTGCTCCAGTCTTGGCCTCATCCTCCTCAGTTTTATCGGCGTACAACATGAAGGCTTGTGAACTCTACTGGCCAGTCCTCCCCATGTCAGGCAAGTCGTAGATGCTTGTGTGGCTTCACCTTCAGGCAGTTTGTTCTGTTTTTCAGTGTTTTGGTCCTGGACTTGATAGAGACCTTTTGAGACACAGGAGATGAATGAAGGACGGCACACTCCTGATATAAGAAGAAAAATGAATAAAAAAAAATGATGATGTCCGTTAGACACATTGTCAGTGATTATTGTGGACAGGCCAGAGAAGTTTGACTTAAGAGTTCACAGGCCCACCCCAGGCCGGGATGTGATGCTTGGAACATCTCAAAGCAGCTCTAGAGTTGGCTTCAAAAATGTACACTCTGCCACAGACCAACGAAGAAAGAGCTGAAAATGGGGAGATAGGGTAGGGAGACAAGGGGGCACTGGATTTTGATGGGCAAGCCACCCCAGAAGACAGCCCTAGGGTTAGAGATTGGGAAACGTCTTTTTCCATAGCTCTTGGTCTCTCATTTTAGGCACTACTTACTGCCTCTAGGATTGACTTTGTTACAATATGCTAAATAAGTCATAACCTCAAAATCAAGAGTTGCCAGCGAAAACCATCTGAAATGAACTCCACGGTCATGGGTATTGTCTCCAGTGGCAGCCCCCAAGGCGATGGAAGATGATGTGTGCCAAAATAAATGTCAGTCCAATGTGTTCACTCCTTTGCAATGATATAAATAAGCATGCAGTGCATTTCATGTTAGCAACGTTTTATTGTGTCCTAATTAAAAACATATTAAACTGACCGATCAATTGCCTTTCACTATAGCAAACGATTATTTGTGTCAGTTTAAAAGAGGATTGTACTTTAATTCTTCTCCATAGATTGCGAGCCATTAGTAAAAGAAAAGCAGACATGTTGCGTTTGGCTTAGTGGCTTCTCTGAGTGTAATGGATTTTGATTCAAGACCACACATGAATCATGGCAAAACTGAATGGAGTCAAATGACCAATCAGCTTTAAAAGGTGGGGCAAGGGGTGTCAACTGTCACAAGTGTGTTCACCCAGCACTGAAGATGGGAAATGAGGAGCTGATAAGACAGGGGATTCACCACCTCATTGAACAGGTGGAAGTGGGTGATGTAAATGACATGTGGAAATAAGGGAAAAATAAAAAAGATCAGCTCATCACAAAGGCTGTGATTGCTCCGCCCCTTCCCCCTGATTGGTTATTTGACTACACACAAGTTTTGACTGATTAATGGCTGGTCTTGAAGCAAAGTGCAGCTGCTATGTGAAGTGCAAAATGTCTGCTTGTCATTCAGTCCTTAACGTTTGTATTGCATCTAAAACCGATACAAAATGTCGAGCTGCTGTGAACATCAAAACGATCCTTTGGTTGTTGTTTTTAATTTGCCAAAGTGAAATGCGCGCCTGCATATGCATGGAGTTTCAATAATAGTTCACCCCAACGTTGCACTGCATTTCATTTTACACGAGTGGTCTTCCATAAAAGGCGTCCCATCTCCTGTGTTACGTAATGTGGCACAAGCCCACCATATGTGATGAAGTGGAACGAGGCACACGATTGATGCTCACACTGCCCTCCCGCTGCACCCGAATGCTTTAAGAAACTCTGACGAAGAAACGGGTAGCCTCAAATACAGAGCTTTTTATTTATTTTTCTCCACATACTTATACTATTTATTAACATTAAGATTGCCATTTTTATTAGTGGATTTGGCCATAGTGAAAAAATGTTAATGCTATTGAGCCAAACTTGCTGTACATTTGTAGTCTTTTATTTTTTCTATCACCTATAGACTTCTGAACATGTATATGAGCTTATTTATTTTCTCACCTGCAAAATATGTAAATAAATGTTTCATTGATGTTTGCAATGCTTACTTTTTTCGTTTTTTTCTTGAGAAATAAACACTTAATGTGAATAAAACTGTCTCTGCATGGTGATTTATTACAATGAAACACCACTGATGAGGCCTTCAGGCAGACTTGGGTTGGGAATCGGATTGGAATTTGTACAGTAAACTTGGAAGAAAAGTTCTCATTTATTTAAACAAATTTAGGAAACCTGAAGCTGTTGGTGTATTTCAAACAAGTTGATGCTTGTGTTGTGAAGTGTGGTGGCAGTTTTGGGAATGGCACACTGAAATTGTTAACTACGGAAACAGGAAAAAAGGAGGACAGAGTTTAAAGAAGGTAAAGACATAGTCCAGGAGAAAGGTGTTCATGGCTGAATTAGTGGGTCAGAGCACTGTAATGGAAAAAGCTACATTTAAGAATGGCGTTAAGACGCTGTGACAACAGATTCAGAGAGTCAATGAACGCGTTTCTGTGACTGAACACAAGCACATCATTGTGGCTGTGACCAAGTGGGTGACCCAGACATCAGCTGCCCTTCTCTCTTCCTTTGCTTTTTTGACAAAGAAGGCGGCCAAAGAAGGCAGCTGCACAAAAGCCATTAAAAAAGGATTAGCTGTCCACCGCACCGATACTACAAACCTTCATTGGTGAGCTGCACCGGGTCTCCTGAACATTAAGAGGTAGAATCATTAAATACTGGAACATGAAAACATTGAATTGTAACTGCTTTAAATGTGGTCATGTTGTGTCATAGGCTGCAGGCATGTGCATGGAGAAGGCAATGGGCTCTCAGCCCACCAGTGCAAAGAAAGCAGCCCCTTGGTCATCACTCACTGGTAAGTCAGCACTACTGTCACGTCCTTCTGACTCCATCACAGTCCACATCAGCACAAAATAGTGTTGGATCTGACTTTGGTATTAACACCAGCTTTAAGAACTTGATACCAGAACTAATTTGGTACCAAAGCAAAAAACAGCTAAATCCTCAAACCCCAAAGTCACATTATATTATATAAAAAAAAAAATATATATATATATATATATATATATATATATATATATATATATATATATATATATATATATATATATATATATATATATATAAAAATATATATAAGATATATAATCCTCTTTAATAAAACCCCTGTGTGCATCCAGGTGTCCGTGTGTGTGTTTCTGGTGAAGTGCGCATGCGCGGGCCACACGGCACGTGTTCAGTCTCTTCCTGTGCAGAGAGAGAGAGAGACAGACACACACACAGGCGTGTAAAACACAGATACACACACAGGCGCACGCAAGACAGACAGACACACACACACACACAGGCACGCACCAGACAGACAGACACACACACACACACACACACGAGACAGACAGACAGACAGACAGACAGACACACACGAGACAGAGAGAGAGACACACACACAGGCACACAGGCACACAGGCACACGCGAGACAGACAGACAGATGCTATATGCTGATGCTATATTTATGCCTGCAGACGAAGACCAGTCGTGGAGGATGCTTCAATTGATGTAGATGGTCAAGCAGGTAGAACACGACCTTCGAGTCTGTATAAACAAGCTGGAGGGGAAGGTGGTCGCGCCACGTCAGACCTTACGTCATGAGGAAGAGAGGCGCGATGCTGGAATCTTTGGCCGGAGGATCGTGGGGGTACAGGTGAGTGAAACCGGTACCGTAAAGGAAAAGGGAGGCACAAACGAACCCGTCCCAGGATCGCGTGTTTCCGGGGACTTAGTAGCTGCATCTCCGACAGCAGAAACGGAGAGAGGTGCTGATCACTTGGAAGGGGTGGAGCCAAGACGCCGGCTGACAAGTGCCGTGGGTCCTAGTGCTCTACCGCCGGAGCCAGTATCTGTCTCGCGTCATTCTGCAGGGGCGCAGATGGCAAGGGGTCTTTTCCTTTCCCGTAGGAAGACCCAAGCTGTCAGAAGGCCCCAGAGAAATAGGAAGAATCGTAGGAGGCAAGCCAGTTCTTCCTACAAAGGGAGATGTGAGCCCGTGTGCTCACGTAGCGTGACAGGACGTCCTATGCGGAAACAGAGGGAAGCTCCACAGTCAGCCAGGGCAATTATAATAAGTAACCCGAGGAAGGGGAGTGGATCACACTGGAGCAGGTGCCGAGGTATTGGAGACCAGGGTGCTGGTCAAAGGGTGGAGCGTTGGCCCTCTGTCAGAGATAAAAACGCCAGACAGTGGTGTAAGGACAACGACTCCGCCCCGGGTCTTTTTTTATTTTTATAGGACCAGGACCTGGGAGATGACAAGTTATGCCCACTTTGGCTAAAGTGTACACTCGCGGGAATGGCCGCTACGAAAAACTGTTCTTCGCTGGCGATGGGGCAGTGTCACAGACGGCTGGGGTTCTTACCCAGCCAGGACGCCTAAAAGGACCAGAAGTTGGCAGAAAAAGCTACCAGGCCATGATGGGGCAACCGCCCTGGAACAGGAAAGGACCACGGGAAAAGAGAGAAAAGATTATAACTCATTGGGACCCGTGGCAACCGCTAGAGGGCGCCTTAAACCTCATGGGACCTGGAAATAGTTACTTCCGCCACACTCTGCAAGATGGTGGAGGAACCTGCCAGGGACGCCCGGAGTGCTTCCGGTGCAAAGGGCAGCACTTCCGCCACACCAGGAAGTGCTGCTGGATGGACGTCATCAGCCACCTGGAGCACATCTGGGCAGGAATAAAAGGGTCCACCTTCCAGCAATCGGGGAGCTAGAGTCAGGAGAGGGAGCAGGACGAAGCTCCCAGGAGGAGATTGGCGGCCAAGAACTGAGAGAAAGAAGGATTGTTTGGTGATTATTCCTTTATGCATTGTGTGGTGTTTCGGGACTGTATTTATTTATGTTAAATAAATGTGTGAACTTTATAAAGATGTGGTCTCCGACTGGTGGTGTCCAGGCAAGTCTCACAATATACTGTGTATATATATATATATATATATATATATATATATATATAGTGAAATCAGGCGGTCCGGACACACACAGGCGAACACCAGTTTAGCCATCACCACACGTTTATTTACGGTATTTAGAAATAGTCAAGTGCACTGCCACCAAACCCCCCAAAGTCTAGGCTCTCAATAGCCACTTCCTTCACACAAAAACACACGGGCCTCTCCTCACCACGACCTTGTCTTCCTCCTCACCCAACTCCAGCCTTGATTGCAGGGCGGGCTCCTTAAGTAGGTGGCTGATTGGTGACCACACCCAGCCACCTGCGATAATATATATATATATATATATTATATATATATACTAGCAAAATCCCCACGCTTCGCAGCGGAAAAGTAGTGTGTTAAAGAAGTTATGAAAAAGAAAAGGAAACATTTTAAAAATAATGTAACATGATTGTCAATGTAATTGTTTTGTCGCTGGTATGTGTGTTGCTGTCATCAAGGATTTGATTATCATTATTTCTTTCAATTAGGTTCGTCTGTGGAGGACGTGTTGTGTTCAAATTACATTCTGTGTTTGTCAACCGTTGTAAAGATAACAGTTTTCATGCATCGAATTGTTCACTACCCAAATTGCTACTCATGAATCTAAGATGTTTAACAGGCATTCCCGGTATTAACTTGTGGATTTGCCTGCGAATATTTAGCGGCAGCGTGTCTATAAACTTGTGGATTTGCCTGCGAGTATTTAGCAACAGCGTGTCTATTAACTTGTGGATTTTTCTGCGAGTATTTGGCGGCAGCGTCACAAAGTTGTTTCTGTATAGCTGCATCAGAAAATGTACCACGACGTCTGACACAGCTCCTTTTTACTGTTTTCTCACAGCTTGGATTGCTGCTGTCATAATCGGTTTGAGTTTCATGGTTTGTTTCAATTACGACAGTATTTGCAGGACTTGTGTTGAAGTGACATTTGGCATCTGTCAAGCGTTGTAAGCATACAACCAGCTTCATCGATAACTTTGCATCCAGCTTTTGAGAGTTGAAACATTCATAAACATCAAAGTGTCCACTACTCAACCTGTAAATCTAAGATGTTTAAGAGGCATTGGCGGTTCTCCAAAGATATAAAATATTTGGCCATTTCGGTACACTTGAAAGCGACAACCAAACAATTCAGCGGCAGCCATCAACTCACATGCAGAACCATAGGTGAAGGGCTTAAGCATTTCACTCTTATAGTGCTCCTGTGTAGAATAATTATCTCCTGTACCGTCATCAGTCCACACCTTGAACCTGTCCCAGTCATCCAATACATAAGACACAATGTTCCTCCGGATATCAAGATTGAGTCTGATATGGCCGTGTAATATGTAACACAGAGAATGGAAAAGGCAGGCAGCATCTCCGGGAATGGAAACCACTCAGTAAGTGACAGTTCTTTGATCGATGGTGATTACCTCAATAGACATGTTAATGGGGGTACGGTTGAAACGGTAAAAGAAATGGGTACCTGTACAATGTAAACTAAGTCTAAAATACCTACACAATAACTATAATCGTAACAAACGAACAATAAAACAGCGGAGAAGCCGTGGATTAAATAAAAAGGCTGCAGTTATCAGCAAGGAGACATGAATACCGTGGCGAAAAAAAGGAAGTGAATGAAGAGACTTAGTGCGACGGACAGCCTTATATGAGCAGGCAGCCAATTATGTGGGAGGCGTGGGGATGGGGGATGCAACTCCGCCTCACATGGCGACCGAGCTGCAGGCTACGGACGTATATATGTACGTAAGTAGGATTCAGTTATGACCGTTACACGTAAAATTTCGAAATGAAACCTGCTTAACTTTTGTAAGTAACCTGTAAGGAAAGACCCCGCCAAATTTCAGCCTTCTACCCACACAGGAAGTTGGAGAATTAGTGATGAATGAGTCAGTGAGGGCTTTGCCTTTTATTAGTATAGATATTAGTGTATATATATATATATATATATATATATATATATATATATATATATACACACACACACTAATAACTGCTCAAACAAATTAAAGAGCACTTTGAAAACACACGTATTGATGTGCCATCCTGGAGAAGTTGGACTACCTGTGCAACCTCTGTAGGGTCCAGGTATCACCTCATGGTACCAGTAGTGACACTGACCATAGCCAAATGCAAAACTAGTGACAAAGCAGATGAGGAGGCAAAAATGTCAGTGGCCTCCCTCCACCTGTTAAACAATTCCTGTTTTGGGGGTCATCTCATTGTTGCCCCTCTAGTGCATCTGTTGTTAATTTCATTAACACCAAAGCAACTGATTTAAAACCCCCTCTGCTACTTAACTGACCAGATCAATAGCCCAGAAGTTTCATTGACTTGATGATATAATCTCATTAAAAATGGTTCCTTTAATTTTTTGAGTGTGTGTATATATATATATATATATATATATATATATATATATATATATATATCCATCCATCCATTTTCTAACCCGCTGAATCCGAATACAGGGTCACGGGGGTCTGCTGGAGCCAATCCCAGCCAACACAGGGCACAAGGCAGGAACCAATCCTGGGCAGGGTGCCAACCCACCGCAGTATATATATATATATATATATTATTCAAACCCCTTTGGCGAATTGGTCCCCCTAGGTGAAACGAGATAAGACGCAATATGTATTTTGCATCCCAGTGCTCTTGGGGGTGAATCATAAGAAATTACTTTGGCGCATGGTGTTAAAAAACGACCGTTTACTTCTGGCACTGAAATGACCAGGATACTGGTATTATTTGGCCCTTTTTATTTTTTTCATCACAACCGTATACTGGGCTCATGTTCACTTGTGTGCCCTGACTGCTTTGACGTCAGCACGGGTTTCATGCCCTCTTAGTCCTGAACGCTCTTCTGGTCAGGCCCTTTTGGTTTAAGCCTGGGATGAGTATCCAGCTGTGAACGGCGCAGGGCGCACACACAGTTTCAGCATTATCACTACGTCACCTTTCTGCTCAAACTGCCCCCTGTACTTTTGACGACTTCTCTGTTATGCCTCCAGATTCACTTAACGGTGCCAGTTTTCTAAAGTAATGCGTGCAACCGACCATCACGACATCCCCATGCCTCAATTCTCAACCGGTTAATAGAAACATGTTCCATTCAAACAATTAATAAATACATTTCCTATTAAATAATGACAAATGTTTGTTTTAAATGTATTTATTTAAAAAAAAAAACACTTCCTTCATCAGGACATCTTTGTCTCTCCTTCGAGAGATTAATGACTGGCATGAGTCATATAAAAATATTACAGTAAGACTGATTTATAACACTTACAGTATGTCAGAGCTCTTGAAGAAGGATGTGCACTTGGACCCTGGCCGGGCCTTAGTGCTCAACACTCACTTTACACTCCTTGAACTGTTTCCCATTGTCTTTACATTTTTACAGAACTTCTTAGAATGTTTCTGAAATGGGAGCAGAATCCCTAGTTTGCATAACCGCCACACAGAGGCCATTAGAAAAGGATCTTGTAGTAGTCTTCTTTGTAGCTGTATAACACCAGGACTGCCACTCTGTAGGGGACAAAAGGGACAACAAGTACAGCGTCAACCTGCTGAAACATCTTCAGTGCTCCACTGCTGTACTGAAATACAAGGAGTCTAGGAGGCAGAAGACGGCTTTTTGGATGGGGTCGTGTTCATGACTGAGGCTGTTGTGATCTCGACCTAGACCACTGAACATCACAAGTACAAACGGTGCCATTGAATCTCCTGCGGCAACTCATGAAGCAGCAGAGATAAAGCAGATACCCAATCCAGACCTGCTGGCCTGCTATCATTGGGGTGTTAAAACGAGTCAAAGTGCAAATGTCAAACATACTGATTGTCGGCTTTATCTTTACAAAATGGCCATTAGGAATGTCACAAGAACCAACACTTGCACACTAAATTAGTACCAGAATTCAGTAAACATAACAGTGCCAGCTCTTTTTAGAGAATTGTTAGCTCCAAATGAGAATCGATACTGAACTTGTATGTGACTCCGCAAAGTAACAATAATACGCGAGAGAACGTCAGCAAACATTACATATGAAAATGGCTCACGGTTGGTGATGAATGCAACATGGTGTGAACATTAGAAGTCATGTCTGGAAACGCTTGGCATTCTAAGCAGGAGAATTTCAGTTTGTGATTGCAGGAATTGGGCTTATTACTATTATTTTAAAAAAGGCCAAACACACACACACTTTCATTATTGCCACTTTTTTGGATTTCTCTTTGTGATGTCGAGTATCACGAAATTTCACTGGCATTGGTGTTGAAGACAAAAATTCTGGTATTGTGACATCTCTAATGCCTTTCCAACCTCAACATTTTCTTTCAATTTAATGGATTTTAATAATTGCTAAAAAAAATTAACAGGTTGTGCCAAGACTGGAAAAGCCAAAAAAAGTTCTATTGGCATAACAAAACCAGACCGCCTGGCATTTGGCACAGCAGAAGCATCATATTAATAATTCTATAACTATTAATCACCTCCACAGTCTGATGGCTTACCTTTTCACCATTTTGAAATCGTAAATTTCATCACAAATGGTTTTTAAGTACCGTTGCTTTGGCAGTCGAGACAGCAGATTTTTAACACTTGCGTGGAATAACTGATCATCTCCATCAAACTGAAACACACAGAGAGAGACGGACAGGTTAGCACTTGAAACATGCGCCAAACGACTGACTGCTTCACTGTTCTGTGTAACTGGCTCATATAGAAGGACAGGTGGGCTGCACACAGGTGGGCTTCCTCTCAAGATGTCGGTTGGAATGAACACCACAGCAGGCCTGGATGACCTCCACTTTAGATGCAGGCTCCTTACACAGCACGGCAGTTTATCTGCCAGTGCTGCTCCAGCTTTACTGATACAAAGCCCACCACGTGTCATTTACATCTTGTAAGAACAATCGGGGTCGAAACAGCAGTGGCGCCCGTGTGGTCTGAATCTGTGCAGCTCAGTGTGTGGCGCTCAGCCCACTTCTTCTAAAACGATCTCGGCAAAGGCTGGATGACAGACAACTGATTGGGCCACCACTCCCCTTCCCCCTTCCATGTCTCCTTGAGCTCTGAGGTAAGTGGTGTTTCTGTGGACCCCAAAACCCCCCGTGGTACCCACAAAGCAACAAAAACACATGTAAATAAATTTTAAAGCAACCTGGCGCCTTTCTGCAGTGAAACACCTGCTAAGCCCCTCACTCAGCATAATGCAGTAAATATGATTCAGGGCTCCTTTATTTGTCACCAACACAGTTAGGCACGACCAACGTGCAGTGAAGCATCCAGCTGCTTCACCACTCGCTCCAATTATGATAAAGAGAGGAAAGTGAGAAGCAGAACTAAAAAGAACAGCTTAAAAATAAAACAGCAATATACAGGGGGTAAAATGCAGTGGAAACATAACATCATAGCACGTAAGGCATTAAATTATGACACACATATGCCTCTAGGGAATTTTAAATCTATCAATCACTTTAACAAAAAGGTTGAACTAACATAAGCTGCCCTCATTCCGGCTGTTCGTAAAAAACATAATGATTTACTTAATGAAGTAGAAGTACATAATAAAGAAGATTACTTGTGTCGTATTTGACATATAAAAATGTGTTTGCAATTTAAATGATTGAAGTCTAAATATTTTTGATTGTAATAGAAACTTCTTATTTTGCACTCTCTGGTGGAGGTCCTCAGATGGCTAGATCAGAACCATCACAAATAGCTGAGTAGTCAATGTCTGTGTTGCACCATTTATGAACTGACCGTTACAAACTTTATTCATCTACAGTATACGGGGACAGATTCCCCAACCCTTAATCTTGAATCTTGTACTCTTGTGTCTCTTTTACAATATGTATATATTGTATTTCTCAGTTTTTTTATTTTTAATAAATTTGCAAAAACCTCAAGTAAACTTTTTTCATGTTGTCATTATGGGGTGTTGTGTGTAGAATTCTGAGGAAAAAAATGAATTTAATCCATTTTGGAATAAGGCTGTAACATAACAACATGTGGAAAAAGTGATGCGCTGTGAATACTTTCCGGATGCACTGTATATACACTACCTGATTACCTCACTGAGTGCAAGGGAAAAAAATAAAATGTAGTATATAAATTATTAAACAGTAAAACATTAACATGTACGAAGTAAACTTACATTGAGCAGTACTGGAGTGCTTTCGGGTAAAGTACATTTTAAAGGCGCTATAACACAACAGGTAAGTAGCACTAACAGTAGCTTAAATGTATCTGGATCATCTCTCGGTAGCAGATCCCTTGTGAAAGGCGCTACACAACCGCTGTGGTATTGAAATTACATTTTACATGCGATCCTGCAAATTTTTGCCTGACAACCTTGCACTATGTGCCTGTGATTTAAGAGAAAAATTATTCTGAGAAATGTGGATGCTGCCCTTCCGTGCTTAACGGGCAGAAGGTCCAAACAATTCCCAAGTCCAAAACTTAACATGAAGAGGTTGGTACATCTCCTTAGATGTAAACCCTCCATCGTCTTAAAAGAATTCATCACAAAAGCAACTTTGAATGTTGCGGGGTTTTAGTGACCTGAACTCACCTTAAGGGACAGTAAGTAGTCGTGCAGCGCAATTTACAAAGAGAGTTTTGCTTCGATGGCACCGATCACACTCATTTGGAAATATTTCAACTCTCCCAGGAGCTGAAGGGGACTCGAAGTGTCACAAACAGTGCGAGAAGAGAGGACGCTGCCCGAAACTGCGAAGCTCTTGACCCTCTCGATATATATTATATAAAAAAATCCTGGGATGAGAGAAGACTTCTTCAGAAAGATAATTTGAAGTCCTGCGAGATGAGGCTTTGTGCCAGGAGACTTAACCAGGTCCACGGTCCACTCATCTCTCCTTTGTGTGAATGCTATTGTCAGACACAATTCCTGTGCTCTCGGCTCTTATAAATTTTTACGTTTTCCTCATTTTTATAAAAGACATACAATCTATTTATTTCCTTTGATGTAGTCCTTTTCTGGACAATAATTTTATATGTTCTAGATCAGTGTTTCCCAAACTCAGTCCTGGGGACCCCCTGTAGCTGCAGGTTTTTGTTCCAACCAGATTCCTAATCAGTAACAACACCTGATAACAGTGATTTCATTTAATTAGCTGGTATTTTTTTTTCTTTTATTTGACGTTCAGAAAAGCACAGCAACATGATTTTTACATTTATAAGACATTTAGAAATATTTCTGCTTTTGCTACACATTTAAATACTTAACTCTCTTTTGTTGATTTCATTATATTTTGCCCTTCCTCTGTGCAGTTTTTCCCCCTTCGTTGTATCTTAATAATGATCATTTAAAATGAGCTGATCAGACACCCAGGCAAACAACACTGAATAATCAAAAATTGCAACTACTTTAGAGTCAGACCCACTAATAGTAAGTAAGTAAATAATGGATTAATTAAACAATTAGAACACCTAGAAAAGTGGAATGAAAAATCAAGAAGAAAATACTGTTAAAAAGAAAAAAAATACATTATTCCTATATAATTGATTGGTACATTTTAATATTTTATTTTTTGGCAAACTTAATTTTCTAATTTCTATATTGTTCCCTAAACACAGAACTTGGGAAATATCAATTCACTATCAATTTAGCCCAGGAGTCCAATTAAAAACAGAAGCCTGTTGGAACAAAAACCTGCAGCCACAGGGGGTCCCCAGGACCGAGTTTGGGAAACACTGTTCTAGATGAAACATCGACGACTAAGCGAAGAAGAAAGGGCAGCACGTAGAAAAGAGGCCCAAAAGCATTGGAGAGCAAAGAATTCAAAAAAGAACAATAACAATATAAGTGTAAATTCGGAAAATAAGGAAAGTTATAATCAGCCCGGACCAATTGGAATTGAAAACCTAACAGGTCCAAGCGGGGACGGATATAAAAGACAAAGACATCGATATATAGATAGATAATCACTGACTCTGAAATTGTCTAAAAAGATATCCCACCCTCTTATGTTTCAAATTTGTCAATTTGAACCTTCTGGGAGCTAAGACCACCAGGAAATATTAAAAAATACTATCACATACGTGATCAACAACTTCAAAATAACAAAAAGAAACGACATTCCTTATGCCTGTGTGTTACAAATTCCAAATTTTTTGTGAAAAGGTGTAACTTTGACCCCCTTCATTAAGGGATGAAACCACTGGGGGCGGTTGATGTGGCAGGCACAACTTCAAGTACTTCTGATGGTTTTATGCTGAAGACACCTACTGGTTTATTTCTTTTTTGTAAGGGTGGTCCACAAATAGTCCAAAATTAAATTGTTTTTTTTTTTTAAAGACTAGAGGATCAAAAATAGGGGGCGACTCAAAAAAGGGTCAAAATCTTGCATGACCAGACCTCATATGTGGATGTTTTCTTATACTGATGAGTCAGGAGACACTGAACAAAAAATCTGAAGTGATTTTTTAAAGCATTTAAGTAATCCACTAAAACTCAATAAAAGGCAGGAGTATGGTCAATAAGACCAGTGTAGCTCTCCCAAGATGCTGCAGAGGACCATGGCCTGATCAAGAAGCCTTACAGCCTAAGGACAGGAGTTTCTCCCAAGCCTCTCTATTTTGGCCATAACACTGCAGAGTCGTTTGCCTGATTTCACTGTGGTGGGACGAGTCCATCATTGTGGTGGGACGAGTCCTTGGTGATTTTGGTTGCTCAGGCCCTATGCCACTTGGGAGAGGTGAGGGGAGAGCAGATCTTTATGGTGCCCTTTGCTGCGTTGCTTGTACTTCTTTTGCAGGACTTTGCAATCCTGGGCAGAGCAGCTGCCAACCCCATATGTGATGCGTTCTATCAGTGCCTGTGTAGAAATATTACGGGGTATCTGAGGAGATCCCAAATTTCTCTGCACTGCCTCACCTCTGTGACCCAAGTTTGGATATGCTGAGGCTCTGTTAGGTCTTCAGAGATATGAACTCCAGGGTACCTGACGCTGCCCACCCAGCCCAGTGGTATTGAAATGAACTCTTTGGCTGATAAACTGATTGACTATGTGGAGATGATGCCCGATCTTGAAGGTGAATATGTAAGGTGGGCGTCACAAACATTGAGGTTGGGACTCATTATGTGAATCTGAGGCTGAGACACTCAGAGATTTTGGGACTGATCCTTTTAACTTACTTTGAACTAAGTTGGGTACACTCGTGGCGTGTCTTAAGTGAAGCAAAAGTTTTAAGGATGGACTTTAAGATTCTATGCGGGTGGGGGGGGGCAGCATTAACTGAAGAATAGAAGTTGGGTTTTAACTGGTGTGTGTTTGTATGAGAGAGTGTGGCGTTTTATTTTCAGGAGCGGATGATTAAAAGGTGGGGTCTGGAATGCCTATGGGGGAAAGTTGTTGTGTGAATGGGAAATTAAGGGTTGATGTTACATTTTTTATTTGTGAGTGTGGAAGTACTGATTTGGTTGTAATAGTTGATTCTTAGTAAAGTGTGTGTTCACTAAGTAGTCAATGATTTGTTTAGTTCAATTTATTTAAAGAGACCCCTATTGATATAAGGAGCCCCTCGTTCTTATTAATAAAAATAGTATTGGAAATGTATTTATTGTATACGATTATTTAGGTGCACACATTTTTCAGATTATGTGATAAACGAAGGTGGTTTTACCGAACTCTGTTGTGAGACAGTGGGCATCTACTCCAAGCTGTCCAGTTCCGGTTATTACATTAGGGAGTGGTGCAGGTAACAAGGTCTTAGCCCATCGTTGAATTTCACACGCGTTCTGAGGCGTGCAGGAATTACAAATGGTGGTGGTGGTGGTAGTGGTGGGTTTTGTTGTGATTTCCACCGTGGGGTTTCCCGCAACGTAACTGAATTTCATAAAGGTGAATCAGAGGCTAGAAATTACATATCAGACAAAACTATCAGGGGCTTGCCGCAATGAACAATTCATATGACAGCCAAAAAGATCAGGGGCTTAACTGTAGTGTTTCAAAACCTTCTGACGACACCGCGCAGGACTGCTGCTGTTTCCTGCTGAAACCAACGACATGTCTATTCCATTTGGAAAGCACTGGTGTATATGCCAAGTAATCGATCATCTACTTTCGTTACCGAGTTTATCCAAGTTAGGGTCATGTGCGAGAGACGACAAACAACCAATCGCGGCTGGCAACCAAACGCTTTAACTGTATGAATAGGAGGCAAACATTGAACTCTTGAAGATGTGTTTTTCATTTTGTGATCCGCTTATTCGCTGGGCTTTTGCATCCTAAGATCGACGGTGGTGTCCAAAGAGAAGAATCCTTCAAGAACCACAAGCAGTCAGTTCGATCGGTATCCATATGCCCATCTAAAAACCCGTCAGTATGGTTGAGATTGCTTGTATATGTGATGTGAATAGTTGATCGCTGTCACCTGTCAGAGGCCAGCGCGCTGTGCGAGTCGCGAGTAAGGCTTGCGTTATTGAAATAATACTGTCATACAAATTAAACAGTTGAATAAACACTTGAAAGAAAATGACAACGTATTATCTATGCTAAGACATGACCACGTGTGTCTATCCGTAGTTTGCCTTTAACGTCGTATGTTTGCTGTGCCGTATAAATGTTAGCAGAATATCCGAACGATCCGCCGGTGCCGGCGGAGCGCGCGGTGTGTTCGGGAGCCTCTGCCGGCGAAGCGGAAGGACAGGCAAGTGACAAATCTCACGAGAATCACGTGACCGAAAAAACCCGCTCTCTTCGAAAGGCTTTAACAAAACGGGGAAGAACGTTTGGAATACGCTTATGACCACAAAAACTGAATGTCTTTAAACGTGTTTGTAAATGTAAAACATGGAGACACGACGATGACGGCCAGCATCAACGGTACAGCACTGGAGCTCCGACGGCAGAGGCAACGGCGGACTTAGCAGCTTGGCCTTGACGAAGGTTCAAAATGCTTCAAGTCATATGTGAAGGTACTGCAGCTTTAGAGACTTTACAGTTAAACAACCTCTGTTGTATTTTATGTGCATTCACGTTGTATTTGAAAGGCTGGATGGCGTACCTGCGCAAACGGGCAGCCGCCCCCTACATGTTAATGTTTTAAAATGATTTGTTTGGCGGCGCGGTGCTGAGGCTGTGGCCTCACGCTAAGGAAACCTGCGTGGTTTTTGCATGTTCTATCTGACAGCATGTTTGACGATGATGAATTGGAGTGGCCACACTGGACCGTGATATCTGTGTGTGTGTCTGGCTCAGTGTTCAAGGGTGATCTCTGCCCTGTGCCCTCTGGGGTTGGTGATGAAAATGGCTTCATAGAGGGTGCTGAGTGCACGGGGCGTTGAGTCATTTTAATTTCCTTTCTGTGGCTCTTCTCAGTGTTTGTCTTTCCGTTTTCATCGACAGTCTCGAGTGTTCTGTCGACTCAATGGTAGCTTGCAGTTTGCTCATGTGGGTGATCTGTGGTTGGCTGGCGGAGGACTGGATCTCACGTCTGTGGCTGTTGTGATACGGTGCTTACAGATTTCCGTTTCATTGTGTTTACAAAGTCAGGCGTTGTACTTCACAAACTGATAAGGCCATAACTCATTTGTCAGGTGGATGTTTGAAGTGCCCCAATATAAAAGCATTGCATGACCTGTTAGTTGCATTGTT
Source organism: Polypterus senegalus (assembly GCF_016835505.1). NCBI lineage: Eukaryota > Metazoa > Chordata > Cladistia > Polypteriformes > Polypteridae > Polypterus > Polypterus senegalus. Next base: position 51,418,241 of record NC_053171.1, read on the forward strand.
TGCAAGAATTATGGGTTTGATTTAATTCATTTTTGCTCTGGGCAGCCTTGCAGTGTACATGCATGATGTCCAGAGGTTTGCTATGTGCTACAAGAATAGGCTGCAGCCCCCCATGACCCTAAACTGAATAAGACTGTTAACTAAACAGAGCAGTGGTTATTTTTATTAGTTGTGTTACTCTGCTTACTCTGGAATATTTTATAAGACAGTGGGTGCCAGTTACAGTGCCCTTGGTTAATTAGAGTTATCAGTTATTGTGTAACTAAATGCACGCTTCTCAGTGTACAATATTTGTAGGTTTAAGGGCTAAAATTATTGGTGTGCAATGTGGCTTTGGACCAAACCCTGAGACTGTGGATTTATATTGTGTTACTGACACTTCACCTGCCTGGGCTTCACCTGGAAAAACAAAAGAAATGGACCCAACTGTGTCTTGAATGTTGTAAGTCGCCCTGGATAAGGGTGTCAGTAAAATACCCAGTAATAATAATATTATGAGATCACCAGAGCAGTTTGCTCTTGAACATAGTATACACAACTGTCCATGAGGAAACATTCCTGCATTTGATCAATTTCAGCTAGTGACTTGGCTTTTTTTTTCTGATAGTCTTTGCAGAATACAATTTAACAGGAAAGTGTATCCTTTTGAACTGAAGCAGATAATCAGTAAGAACAGTGTGAAATTGGAGATGTATGATTATTATTAATAGATGTTTACGATTTTCATTTATTTATGTCATTGACTCTAGCATTTCTTTTGGTGTTTTTCGACAGTTGTGAGTGTATATGTGAGATAGGAAGGGGCAGTGGGGCATCCCTCCCCCTCAAAGTAAGCAGATGCACGCATGTAAATGTAAACACCTTTGGAGGGCAGAGTGGGGGTCCCCTTCCAAAGTCCACAGACACAAATGTATATTAAAAAGGAGCAGCAGGTGGAGGGCCCATTCAGTTTAAAGTTGTGCAGTCAATTCAAGGGCATGTGTAGGGTTTGCAGGTATCGGGGTCATGGTGCTCTCTCTGATAGTTGCACGTGGCCTAACATGTATATAAAACTGTAGGATTCTCTTTAGGTAGACATTCATATACCGTATATACTCATACATAAGTCGGGTCTTGAAACCCGAAAAAAATCAATTATAAAATCAGACCCGACTTATACACCTGTTCGAAAATACAACACTTTTTTTTATTTTTACATCTTCTTGCCTCCTCCAATCTCCCATCAGTTTCTCAGACGCATCAAATTTTGTTGCAGCAGCGCAGTTACGAATTTCTTTCACTACTTCAATGACTTTTAATTTAAAACCAGTTTCATATTTTCTTCTGATCGAACGGTCCATCGTAGATATGGGATGCTCTTATAATAAAGGTGTATGAGGGTGTGTGATACAAAAAACACAAATCAGTGCAAACGTCGCTTCAAAATAGTTTGGATATTACCGTGTGGTCACATAGGCACAATAGAGAGAGACAGAGAGGTTAGGAGCACACGGTGATACAGCGCATTGCTGCACCCACATAGTAAAAAAAAGGCTGTGTGCTCCGTGGTTTCTCTCTCAGGTGGGTGTTAGCATATCATAATCCCTAGGACCAATAGCGTCAGTTTTCTGCATTCGACTTATACGACCGACATTATAAAATACCACAAATTATACTGTAAAACCAACTTATCTGCAGGAGAACTTAAACGCAAGTACTGTATATATGGTAATGGTATTACATTAATCAAGGGCTATTTTGTATATGATGAACAAAAAGATGAGGGGCCTACCGCTATTGATCATGTATGTAATGTAGAACCCCCATGCCACTGCATCAGTCCAGGTTTGTCTTGGAGTGGAGGGCACCACGTCTGCCTCTGCTCCTCTCGCTCCCTTCTGTTGACACCTGCACTCAGGGTTTATGGCGCACGTCCTAACCATTGACCTTCGCCAAACTCCCATTTCACACCTGGCTGCCCATATCTAATGTGATCCCATCTCATTTTTCCCGACCAGGTTACCCGTTTTCTTCACTAATCTGTCCACCCTATTTGTTAGTGGTACTGTTTGCCTGTTGTGTCCCTCATTTGTGTAAAGCCCCTTTTCAATGGGGCAGAACACATTACTAAATATCGACAAACAAAAACATATGCCAGTTAATTTTCTCTTTTCTATAACATCACTAAATCTCAACCAAAATCTGTCAAAGCATTTTTACGATTTTGGGGTATACTGTATATTGACATAGTGAAATATTTTTCTTAGCAGATGCATAGTGCCTTAGAAGTACAATCCTGAAATATTGTCACTAATTAGGAAATAGTGCTTGTGTTGATGAGTGAGTGAGCTAGTCAGTGTGTGTGTGTGTGTGTGTGTGTGTAGGTAATACATATACACACTCCAGAAACTTCAGTTCTAACCCTGTTCTGATTACTCTTGGTGTGGTTTTGCACATTCCCTGTGGACACTTGAGATTCCTTCCACCATTGAAGTGCCTGCTGCTTTTTAAGATACCTGGCATGTCTAAATTGGCCCTCTGGATGTGTACACTGGACTGGTATCCACTCTGTACTTGCTTGTGGCAGGGACTGCTGGGATAGAACTTGGAAAGCATGCCATTACCAAATAAATGGCTACCTCAAGTTAATTTGTCCACTGCTTTTCTTATTTGCCCCATTTTGTTATTCAGTGAATTGGCCACATTGACTTCAACACTGGCAGAAGACTTCTGAACATTAGAATTAGACCATTCAGCCCAATAAGCTCAACCATTCTGTTCACCTTGATGGTCCAAAATAACCTGAAGTTGAGATCTCTAGACCCCTAAAGTTCTGCAGTCCAACAAAGCACATGGTCACTTAGTCCATCCGTCTGTGGCTCTCTTTGTGTGAAGAACTGGTTACCAGTTGTGCCCTCAATACGTTTCTAACTGTGTCCCAGTGTTCTTTTGGCAGAGTTTACTTTAAAGTAACATCTGGGGTTTACAATCTCTTTCATAACTTTAAATTGTTCAGTCACGCTACCTCTTAATCTCCGTTTGCCTAAACTGAGGGGTTCAACTCCTCCATTGGCCCTCACGGCTCAGACCGCTCAGTCCTGATCAGCCTGCTTGCTCTCCTCTGGACTTTCTCTGGTGCTGCTGTGTCTTTGTAGTAATATGAAGACCCAAAGTGTAGCCTTCCTAGCATCCCCTCCCTTGAGTTACACTTCATGCATCAAGTCACTATACAACCTAACAGCCCGTTAGATTTCTTGATTGCTGCTGTACACTGCATGGATGTACAAAAATACAAATCGAAATATAGGGGACTGTGCACAAATTCAGCATTGTGGTAAACCGGGCGACTGTGTACACTTTTTATCATATCATTGAATTTAATGAATGTATACATTAGCTTTGAGCAAAATAATATCTTACCTCAAGAGAAAAGAAGTTTATTAACAATTCCTTTGGCAAATCAACCTGCAAAGTGACAACAGAGAGGTACTTAGTGAATCAAGTCCCGCACACATTTTCCCCTTTAATTAATTAAGACACACATTTCACATTGAGGTTCACTGGTGGTTTTCTTCTGTAAAGTGAAGGGCACTTTGTGACATGCATTATGTAAATGAAAGTCCAACTTAATGCCATGGTGGTACTGTTGGCAGGGGTCGAGCACAAAAGCCTTGCCTCCACCAGGACACTGCATGGCTGGGCACACAGACTCTTTTCATCAAAACCTCTGGACTGTGGAGTGAGGTGTAGTTCAGCTGTTCAGGGTTTGCACAGTAAGTGAAGGTGCTCAGGTGTTACTTCTGTATCACGGTAAGACAGAGAGTCATAAAAGCTGTGCCATGCACAAAATCAAATAACATTTAAAAGTAAGCAAGCAGCAATTCGACTGGCTGTTTGATCAGAAGAGCCTCCATTAATCATTTCAGAGTCAATGAGTCTACTCAGCTTGAAGATGCCAAAAACTGCTCTTCGGTTGATTTCCAAAATCCATAAAATACTCTTGCAGTGGAAAAATGGCACAGACTGTGGAAACACTCATTCTTCAGCACATCATTCTGTGACTGTCATGATAACAATTAGATTCCACATTTTATTCGTCGCTGAGCTGTAATTTGTTCCGTAAACAAAGAAAGGATTGCCAAGCTAAACACATTTAGTCAGGCAAAAATAGCCAAGTAGAACAGGCAGCTTATTGTCTTTCCTATTTAAAAAGACAGCGAATCAGCAGCTCAGAAACCATGCAAAAACTTCCTTCCTTTTTGTCTGAAACATAAACCGGCCTTCATGGGAAGTGGCAAATCACACAATTACTGCATGTTAAGTGACTTGGCGGCTCTCTGCATTTCCTCTCTGTTCTGCCATTATTTTATTCTTTCTTAGTTAAAAAAATAAAATGAATTGTGTGGAAAGCAGCAATAATGCTGTGAAGGTTATAAATGAAGGCTTGGGATTCAAAAAATGGCTGAAAGTTACAAGGGTCTCGGTTCAAGCTCAGGCATGGACTGACCTGCAGCAGGTGCCCTTTATACACTTAAGTTATTTGGTGGGGATTTGGTGAAAATGTGCCAATTTACTCCGTCAATTAAAACATTTTTGTTTCAAGTATCTGCCACAGTATGCGTCATTAGTGGTACAAATGGTTCTTGGCTGTGTTGTGCCCAGTGCTCACAACAAAAAAAAAAAAAGACTTTTTCAGTGGAAGGTTTTTTTTTTTTTGTTTTGTTTTTTAATATCAAAATCGGAATGAAAATAAGGGCTGAGATTGCTGTTGAACTCACGGCATCAGCTCCGTCAGGCAGCATGCTATTAGCTGTCACAAAAAAGGGTGAGCATGGCTGAAGGTTGGCATGCAGTCGCTAAATTTGACAGTTCCCACAAATATCAGCCATGTAAACTGATGTTGTCTGGCTGTGCAATCAAAAACGGCAGTCAGGAAGTCTGATGTACCCCACAACTAGAAATCATGTAATGTGACTTGAGTTTTAAATGTGACTTGCCAAACTAATTGGCAAGAGATAAAGAGTACGGGTAAGGACTGCTACTTTTTTCTGATTTATACAGTATAAATGACACTGATTTTGGTGTAGCTAGGAAGCTTGTGAAATCTGTAGATGACACTAAAATTGGAGGAATGGCAGACCCTAAGGAGGCAGCAAAAACAGCTCAGAAAGACTTGGAGAAGCTTTAGAACTGGATGAACACTTGAAAAATTGAGTTTAATGTAGAAAAGTGCAAAGTGCTTCATGCATTCAAGAGGCACATTAATTATAAATCCAACATGGGAGACACTGAGCTGCAGGAAGCAGCGTCTGAAAAAGGATTTAGGCATTTATGTTATGACTTTCTCATTGACTAAACCAGTGTTTCTCACCCTTTATGGCTTCAGGACCCAGTTTTACCTTTTTAACCACTTCCGCACAAGGTGTTCCGTCGGCAGGACACTGCCATATTTCAAAGTTGTAATAAGCCCACAAGTCAATCCAAAGCAGCAGTGGCACTTTTATATACCCTTCTTTCAAATAAACCACAAGCCTACCCATTTCCTGCTGTCTTTGTTTAGTACAGTATATAATATGCATATGTATATGCTGAAGCTAGCAGTGCGTCTCAGCTGAGTGTACCTGCTTTGATCAGATACCCTCCTGCACTGAGGCACACACGGTGAAGGGCTCACTACCGTTAAATGATGCATGGCTCTCTGTGACTGGTCATGCAGACTGCGCTTCACTGCTGTGCATAAAAGCTAGGAAATAAATTGTGGATGCTGCAGATCAACATTACACATCTTTATGCCCAAGCGTCTGTGAGAATGCAAGGAGACTGTTTGGTTGAAATGCCTTCTTAATAAAAAAAATAATAAAAGAAAATACTTGGTTGTAGAAGTTGTAGAAAAGTTACAGAATGCTAGTAATATAGAATATGAAGACCTTCACCCTCAGTCCTGACTTTATTGAGAGTGTATAGAATGTTCTATGTTTTTAATAAATTCAATAAAAGATCAAAAACAAAAAACATCTGAGAACACTAGGTTTGCTGAATGCGTTTGGTTAGTAAGTATTGCTCAGTGTAACTTTATGGTGTTGCAGTGTTACATGGGTTCAGTTATCATACCTGGACTCTGCCTGCTGCATGTTCTCGCCATGTTAGTTACCTGAGCAGTGTGCTCTTCCAGTTTCAGCCTCTTAGTGTATCGGTGAAGTACTGTTGCATTACACCCTCTCACAGCTTCACACAGGGAAACCCACCCTCTCCACCATTTGAGTGTACCAGAGTTTGACACGCATATAAAAATGTGCTGTTTTGGTGTAGGTGTGTGTCCTGTCCACGGCTGCCAGGAAGGCATTGCCCTTGGCCTTTTGTGGTGAATTCTTAGAATGTATTTCTTTGCTGTGCTTCACACTCTACTACAACTGGAGTCCTCAAAATTAGATGAGCTTATAGCTCTCCTGCAAAATGTCTAGTAACATTTGTTCAAAGCATTTTCGTTTCTAATTGCACTTTTCAGGAATTTGGCAAATAGTTTTCTTCCTTACCTCCCCAACATTTATAATTATCATAAAAGGCAGGAGCATTTCAATATCCACGATGTAATTATCATACTAAGTAAATAAATAAACGCCAGAAAGTTAGTAATAGATCTAAATAAGTGCCCTGTAATCAGAAATCGGCTCCTCAGTTTCCCCGGACTTTCTCAAGTAAACCTTTTTTTACTTATAAATGCCCCTGATATGATGAACGGCAGGCCAAAGCATTTTATGGGTATAGTACAGGACTTTAATTTCTCAACCAAATTATTTGACTTTATTTATATATAAAAAAAAAAAAGCAAGCACTCACCGCTAAAACTTCAATGTTGTTTTGTAAATGAGATGCCAGATTTTGCAATCTGGATTGAATCTACAAGTAGAAGATAAAAAAGAAAGCTTCAGATAAGCAGGTCATCGATTATGAAATCCTGTTCATCTAACACATCCCATATATCAACATGTTAACAAGTGGACCTCCTCAATATGACAAATTCATCTGCAGTAAGTACCTCATCTGTGTGGAGGTGGCTTAGTAGCAGAGCAGTGAGATGATGGGCATCAGTCTGGAGTCAGCAGGACATGTTTTAATAACACTATATTTTTCCTACCTATGTCATAATGTGCTTAACTACAAACTACTTGAAGAGGCTCCAAGGAGAAAGCAGTCATGCACAGTACACACCTGGTGGGTGTGGTCTCAGAGTCACACTTGACCAAACACATCCATGGTTTCTAATAGCAGTTCATGGATAATAATACAACACCATTTATTTTTGTATACCCCAAAATCACACAAGGAGTGCAGCAATGGGCTACATTTTTAGACAGCTCCTCAGCCTTGACTCTCCAAGAAGACAAGAAAAGTCCTTGTAGGGGAAAAAATGGAAGAAATATTGTGATAGGCCGTTCAAAAAAGACCCCTTTCTAGGTAGGATGGGCATTCAGTGGGTGTCGAAAAAGGGGGGTCAATACAATACACAGAACAGAACACAAGTACTCCTCAATACAATACAATAGTGCAATAGAAACATTACAAGTACAGAGTAGAATTCAACAGTAGATGATATCACATAATAGGATTCCTGTTTGTTCAGAGTCCTGGAGACCACGACCACCACACTGCCTAAAATAAGAAAGCTTGTAATCAAGATGGATTAAATAAGTAGGAGAATCTTAAGTTATACTGAGACATGTGGGTAAAGTTGTCATGACGGTGCTAGCACTGCCGTGTCAAAGCCCACAGACCTGGGTTCAGTTCCCTGCCCTATCTCAGTTATTGTTTTCTTCTCCCTCGATCTGTGAGGGTATTCTGTTATAGCTCATAAATGTGCTGTTTGAGTTTAACAAGCAACAGAAAAATGTGATCATGCCCTGTTGTGGGCTAAGTACTCAGTCTCCCTCTGTCCTGCAGAATTAATGTATTAACTTAATTCTGTCCTGCTCCTGCACCTGACGCTCCTGGGATAGGCCGACAGAAAATGGTGTTAGTTAATGGCATGGCTGTGTTAGAAATCCTACAAAAAAGTTGTTGCTTTTCTTTTGCATGCTGCTGAGAGATTCTCAGTTTTATTTCAAGACAGACCTAAACACAGTGTGATCAAGCTTCCTCCTTATTTGTTAAAATAAAACGGACTAGGACTTAGTGTTTGGTCTGCACGAGTCCAGTGTTGAAGGCCTATTTACTCTGTAGCTTCAGCGTTCAGTTGCTTCCATGCTGTAATTCTCTTGTACACTTGTAGTTTATAAATGCACAGACAGATATCATTGTCACACTTTTTAGTTTATTTGCATCTAATCAAGTCTGACCCAGTCTTGGGCTGGGTGTAGACTGTCTACATTTATTGAGCACTAGTTGGAGTGTTTTACAGCTTATGTCTATCAGGAGCTGGTCATGGGTTGTGAAGGAAATGAAAACAGTTACCTGAGTCTCATATCTTCGTCTTGTGCTAGCAGATACCTTCTCAGGAGGGATGACGTTCACATTGGGCAGTATATTACTCCCATGAGGCTCTGACAACCCTGGAAGAAATGCAGTTATAACCAAAAATCAGTTGCAAACATTTACTTATTTGGCCGCTGCCTTCATCCAAGGTGACATAGCATTTATGATACAGTTGGTTACATTTCTTTTGGTTTTTCAATTGGAGCACAAGTGACTTACTCAGGGTCACACAGTGTCAGTAGGGGGATTTGAACCCACAACCTAAAGTCCAAAGCCTTCAACAACAACAACATTCACCACTACACCACAATGCATGCAAAAAGGCTCTCTGTAATATTTAAGAAAATCATGTTACCCACTGGTGGACAAAATGGTGACACATTGACAGTTACCGTGTAGCTTGAATGTAAGACATGTGAAGGATAAAACTATGGTCCAGAGTCTGGTTCTTGGCCTGGTCACTATCTGTATCCTGTCAGTGTGGGTTGACTCAGTGTGCTCTGCTTTCCTCCAACATCACCAAGATGCATATTAAGTCAACAAAAAACTTGAATAAGGGATGGCATGTGTGCATGAGTTTGTCCTGCTGTCCTGTCCATGGCTGGTTCCTGCCCGTTACCGGTTCATGCCTTACAAAAATTGTGCCTGACCACAACCCTATGAGGCATTTAGCTCAATGCATAAAAGATGTCTGCTGGCTTGTACACACACATTTACAGCAGCACAGTACAGGCTGGCTTGAATTACTACCTTCTTCAGTCCAAAAAAATTATTTTTTTGTTAATTAAAACAGTGTAACATTCAAAATAGACTAGGCAGATGCAAACAAATTATTGTCACTGTAAGTAGTGTGGTGAAATTCTTTTCCAGAAATGTTCTAAAGACGCCCAGTTAAAGATTCCTTAAGTATTAATTCAACACATCTATGGTAAAGTGCAAGTGAAATGTGACTTGAGCTTATGACTTGACTCATAACTTGAGCCACTCTGACTAGACTAAGCTTATACAGACATGGAGAAGAATTAACAGTTAGGACCAGTTAATGAAAGAAAGTCAGAAGCTTAAGGTAAACAACTTGTCACATGATCAAACCAATGTCATCTTTGATGTGAGGATGGAAGAAATCCTTTGTTCTATAATTAATATATAAAGAGATAGGTAGAATGCAAAGTGGACAGACTGACTTACTGACTCACTCTCTCCTGCTTAGTTAAAAAGTTGAAATTTGGCAGGATAGTACATAGGAAAACTAAAAACCCAAAATCTCAAAAACGATTTGAGTGATGTGATTTGATATTTGACGACTTTCCAGAAAAAAAGAACATTAGGGTGGACGGATGATGGATGACTAAAGAAGAGACAGGAAAAAGCAGACATAATAATGTCTACAGTCAGGTGCGAAACGTAAAGTGAATGTTCAGCGAAGCTTTAGGATGATACAAAGCTTAATAGTTAAAAAAGCACTATAAAGTACAAGTGCTGGTGGTGCCAGACACGGTGCTGCTTTGCTAGAAGCAAAAAAGGCAGAGAGAGAGGAACAGAAGTGGAAGTGAATTTTTGATCCAAGACAAGGGGGACAGATGGTGTAACTTTGAATGTAATGGGTCAGTTGCAGTGTACATGAGAGAGAACTGTAGTGGCTACAGATGAAGGCCAGACTATGCAGTTTGGTACTCAGAAAAGACAACCCTCATGGTCGAAGTGCTGTTGCAGTGGAACAAGATCAATACCAAGTTTAAATAAATCACTGCTAGTCTCTTGTTTGTTTTGTAGTTCTCCTTGGTTTGCTCAGCAGGACATCTAATTGTCTTTTAATGGCGAGGCGCTGGCAATTAACGTCTCAACCTCTCACAATTAGCGAGGTGCTGCTATGCATTCCTCTCAATTTAAGGAGACAGAGCACAGGGAAAAAGTATATTTTCACATAAGTGAGTGTCGCTCTTGTTATTGTAAATGTTATTCACGATAAGTGCCTGAAAAGGCCGTGAAGTCTATGAAAAGTATATAGCAAGTAATGATGACAAAAGGTAAACATTAGTAGAATCTTGTGGGAAGCTAAATTTTCTGTTTGCAGCTGAATGGTGGCCCTACCATCAGGGTCACCTGGGTGTGCACCCTGATATATGTGAAAAAAAGTAATGCAAGTGTTTCCCAAATTCAGCCCCCCTTCCCACACTCACGTGTCACTCCAGCCAAAAACTTTTTTTTTTTCTTAATAATTATTTAAGTAAATAAGTAAGTACCATTGATTAATTTTGTCAAACTATTAGGGGGGCCTAACATGACCTTAAGGGCAGACTTATTTATATTTTGCTTGTTGTTATTTGGTGGTGTTGCCTTTAGATTGCGTAATCCAAAACAAACATTTTAAAGCCACCTTCCACATTTTATTACAATATTTTTTGCTGGAATTCTGACTGATTGAGTCAAGTTCATGGGTCTCCTTGCCCAGACCTGCTTCTTCAGTTCAAACCACAGATTTTCCATGGGATTCAGGTCAGGGTTTTGTGATGGCCACTCCAATACTGTCATATTGTTGTCTGCAAGCCACTTTGGAAGACCCGCTTGGATTGACTGTCCTGTCGGAAGACCCGCCTGCACCCAAGTGTTAGCTTTCTAGCGGATGGCTTGAGGTGTTTCCTCAGAATCTCTAGATTATGCTCCTTCTTCATGATGCCAGCTACTTTGTGAAGTGCATCAGTCCGTTTACCATTAAAACATCTTCACAACTCCGATGCTGCCTTCCCTGTACGTCACTATTAGTATGATGTTCTTTAGATCAAGGCTCCATACATGCTGGTGATCGTAATCGGCAAACAGTTGAAATTTTGTTTCATCTGAGCAGAGAACACATTCCTCCAGATGGCTACGTCTTTGTCCTGGTGAGCAACTGCACTCTGTACTTTATGTTGATTTTGAACTAATGACTTCATCCTGTGTGTCCACCTTTCAGGCCATGACGATGAAGTGCTCTTTTAATGGTGGGTGATGACACTTTTGTTCCTGATACTTCCAACTCCTTCACCAGTTTCTTAGTTGTTATCTTGGAGTTACATTGAACATTTTGAAAAAAAACTTGTACATCCCTGGGAGTCAATTTGTGCCTCCTTCCTGAATGATGTAAATTCTGTATGGTCCCAGATTTGTATATTTTCATACAAGTGATTGTACAGTTGTACTAGCTACTTTGAACATTTTAGGGATGTTTCCTAAGGAGGAATTTGAATTGTGAATATTCATTGTTTTCCTGCTAGATCTTGGCTCAGTTGTTTTGATCTTCCCTTTGACTTGACCAATGGATTTTAACAGTAGGTCCTTATTTGCAGTCACAGGTTTCCTAACAAACTACTCATGAAAATTAGCAGCTCAGAAACTGTCCAAAGTAAAGACATCAATTCCTGGAGTCATCTATGCTGTTTAAAAAGACAGTCAACTTGGTCTATTAAAATTTTTTACTCAATGAAAATCGGACATAGATGTTAAAAGCTCAAAATCAGCTGTCTCTTGATCTTTATTTTGCAGGAAACCTTTAATAGAAATTATTTAGATATACTAATTGAACTAATATATGAATGGTTTGGTAATGTATGTACAGTTTGGGAATTTTGAGTTTGAGCATTTTTAGCCAAGGTGTTATGTAAACTTTTGGTCTCAACTGCAAGGTGTAAATATCTGAAATGTATTGGGCAGGAAAAAGATCTGCCAAACACTTAACTCCAGGAAAGCTCTGCAAGTGTCCTCAGCATCATTCTCATTGTTTTTATCTCCTTGTCTACACCTCCTAAGCCTCCATGCCATAATAAAGCTCCTCACACGGCTTCCACAAGGCTAGACCTTCAATAACAAAGAATCATTTATAGTAGTCACAGAGCAGCACTTCTTTGAAGGGTGGCACTCGTTTGTTGCCTCAACCTCCTTTAAACTGAACATCAAAGCTTTCCTTCCTTTTTCAAAAACACTTATTTTTTGGTGTCACTTTGTCTTATAAGATCAAGGTACAGGACAATGTGTGTCTTCTTTTTTTTTTTTTTAAACACAAACAGGTTAAGTGGCTTGCTCAGGGAACACAAAGAATCAGAGGTGGGAACTGAAGTGGCTGTGTGCCAGGTGCTATTAAGTCCAGTGCACTACACCTGGCATCTTAGCATCATATACTACAGAACAGATTACAAGGAGGAATCTTTGGGCTTGATTTTCTGTTTGTTTTTTGTCTCATAGGATAACTCAAATAAGAATGCTAGTACAGATGGTGTTGTCATTCTATTAGTTCTTTTTCTATAATGATTCAAGCACCTTCAATAGACTGGTGTTACCTTGTTGCTTCTGAAAATTGTGTCTTGGTTTGAGTTTACTCAGGCACTTTATAACCCGAAAATCGGGAGAACGCAAAGTGTCCTTTAAAAGGAAAATGGCATCTCCTCTGCTGCTGCAGTCAACTGCTGTGTCAAAGTTGATTTCCAGGGGGTGAAAGCAAGATTTTGCAGTAGAGGATATTGTTGTTTGCCTTTGAGTGAAATGAGTACAAGATAACATCAGGCACCCAGAATAACCCATTCATGAAGCATCACAAAGCTGTTTACTTTAATTATTACAAAGTTTGACCTGGTGTTTTTATAAGACTTTATTTCCTATGCTGTGGAATATTTTTTGTATAAATGTAAACAAAGTTTTAAAAGATACCAAGTACTTTAAATAAAAAGAACAGATACTTATTTTTATAGTGCTGGAAACTATGGGAATATACAGTATTTTTTATTTTTAAATAGATAAACATACCAAGTGCCTCTCCCTGGATATTACATCCTAAAAACAGTGATGAATAAAGCTTTGAAGGGAGGCAGAGTGTCAAGGGAGTGATGGGCTGGCTAGTTGACCAGGGTCACACACGAACATCTCAACGTTCCTCCTCTTAATGACCACGGCTTTCATAAGTTGATTATCATTTATTTATTTTTAATCCTTGTAGACCAGTGTTTAGTCTGCCTCTTGGTTTCCTCTGATAAATACAAGGAGCCTTCTGAACCTCATTAAATAATTCTTACTTTTTGTATCTGTTAATATACTCTCATTAACCTGAAACAGCAGTGTCATGAATTTGGTCATAAATTGTAAATGTTTTCTTCTTTTGTTACATTTTATTCATTTTTTTTTTTTGTATGTTATTTACATATTTAAGCATCGTTGGTTACTATAATGCCATTTTTGGGGGTCATACTACATGCATGTAGTGTCGAGGGGCACGGTCACATGTTTGGCATGCATGTTAAAAAGGTTGAGCTGAATACTCTGCAATTGTCTGCATTTTGTGTAACCTCCTTAGTGTTACATTTTTTTTCCAAAATAAATGTAAAACAAGTTGTGTTGTTTGGCTTGAAAAATTACATTTTTATTAAATCTCATCTTTCTACTGTAAAATGTGCAAAACAATAAAAGTACAAAGTCAGAAATAATGATGATAATATGAACAGGACACTGCACATGTGTGAGTGACACGAGTGTCACTTTTGGATTCCTAGACTCACTTTTGGTTTCACTGACCGCTTAAATTTCATTGCCTGAAGACACATTCACTTCATCATTGCTGCTGATGAGAGGCGCTTCTTACGAGCTGCCGTTATGAGGCTAGAAGACGTGTCTACACCGTTGCCCAAGGGCACACTTTATGCTGTACTGCGTATCTCGTCCTACCTGCAAGGCATAGTTCAGGAATGGTAATTTTTTGCAGAAATAAAAATGGTGCAACTGGTCAGTATTGATCAAACACTGTACACAGACATTAGAACAATGATCATGACTGCCAGTCTCTCATATTAGCTAGGACACTGAGTTTTTACATTTCACATTAAAACAGTTTTAAGTATTAAACACCATAATGGTTACTGAATGGTTGCTTATTATTTTTCAGCAGAAGCCTTTAGCCAAACTGATTCAGCAGAGAATCAAAGTGTATTACATACATTTGAGTGATCACTGGATCCGCACAAAGTTGAAGTCAGTTAAGTGGTGGCAGACCACGCAACATTCAAGTAGACCACTACGGTCAATGCCAAGACTGGAAGAAAGCTAGCAGATCAACAAGTGACAGGTGCTTGGCAGGTGATTGATTCAAAAAGAGGGGAGAGGAAGAAGGGACTGAGGAGGCCAAACTTTTCTTTGACAAAGTCTGTTTTTAAGAACTTCTATGGTTGGACTGCAGTTTTTCAAATTCTCACCTCTCCTGAAAGGGACGAGGCACAAACCATAAGCACATAACACTTGCTGTGCTCTGTGTTCACTGCTGTGTTGTTCATTAGTGTAGGTTTACCAACACAAGAAATATACCAAAACATCCAAACCTTTTCCCCAAAGCTCTTCTTGATTCAGGTCTAAATGCTATGACTTTCTCAAGGCAGCTTTAAACCCCTACACTGCAGCTAGTTCTGGGTTACATGTGGCTTTATTTTGCTTCAGAGCCTACAAGCTCGAACTTCTAATGGCTCCTAGTGTCCCTACATGCCTTCAGTTGCCTTTATAGCGTCAGGTCTTTTGGGAAGCTGTCATTTTGTTCTCTTAAAGAGACAACCGTAATTCGTGCACCAGCTGAACTCGCAGTTGAATTTGTTAACCTGGCCTTTTATTCCCAAGCTTGACATCATGCTACCACCTTTTGGTCAGGCGGTCTTGCCAGCCATCCGGATAGAGGTGGTTGTCTTGTATATGTTGTACTCCACACTGAGCACACAGTATACTTGAATAATTTTCATTATGTTGTGTTAATGGTGTTATTTTTACACAGCTCAAATGTAATTCAAAATTGTGATGTCCATTTAACCATCAAGCAGGGCACAGCATTCATACACATAACCAAAATATGCCCTCAATACTGTTACTGATAAAGAGTCTTTCATTAACAACAGAGTGGAGGGTCTGGAAGAATTGTGCAGTCAAGATCCTTTTAGCATCTTTGGGCTTTTGAATTCTTGTAATTTCACACTGAATCGGCAGAGCATGTTATGCAAACCATATAAATTTCACAATAAAGATTGTTTCCTTGGTTCATCTTCCAACTTTCCCAGTAACAAAAGTCAAACTGACACCTTGATTTAGTGGCAGCTGACATGGAACACATATTGTAGACATTAAAATGTAACATCCGAGTTCCTAAAATGTCTGTCGTGATCATCTAAAAATCACAAACAGGCCACATCGGTGGAAACATCCTTAGGCTAACAGAAATGGTATCACAAGTCAATGTAACCTTTCAATTGTGGTTCACCAGAGAACATTTCACTTACCAGAAGTCACAACAAGTGATCCTTTGGGGTTTTGAAGTGCAAAGCTTTCTGGGATTTCCCTGCAAAGACCAAAGAAATCACAAAGCAATTTAAATATATACATATTTTTAAATAAATTAGATTTGAGCACGGTAGACTCCTCATAATGTCTGGCCAAGTTCAGCTTGTATATTCATTTATGCTCTGATCCGTATAGCCACAGTTCTGAAATTGCTGCCAGGACCATTAATCAACTACAGATATTACTGGGAAAAGACTAGATAAGAGCACTGTGTAATGACAAATGAAAACGGTTTGCTGCAGGCCTTCAGAGACCAGAAGTAAGGCTGCCAAAGCCTTGGTTAGCTGGTCACTTATTGATCCAATTATGTCATCCTGTCATCTCTTAAATAGAGTAGAGGCTGTCTTTTCACTTCAGCATAAGGACTGGGCAGTCTATCACTGAATTCAACTGCCCACTTCTGTAAACAAGTACTTCCTGTTTAGTCTAAAATCCACTTCCTCTTAGTTTCTAAAATCCTGAAGTAAACAGTGAGCATTTGAAAAGCAGCTACTCTGTTTACCAGCATGTTGCCTACCATTTCAAGCACAATACAAAATTAAATTTGTAAGGCAAATGAAAATTGATTTAAGGTTTACATTAGTTGTTATGAACCCTGCCAAACACATTTTAAACCTCAGACTGGCTCAATATATTATTACAAAAAGGACCTGTTGCATATCCTAACCCAGAAATAATCTGGTCAAACAGAATGAAAAAGGTACTGAAATAAGGCTTTCTTTGCCAATAAACATATTTGCTATCAGTGTGTTTACCTGCACATACATAACCAGGTTAGATCCAGGACACCTCACATACCCAGAATGCATATATCTCAACGTTACACAATCTCTAATGAGACTGCTTAATGGTTTTAATATAAAACAACAGTAAATCAGGGATCTCAGCTTCAAGAGAGAAATGGAACAAGTGCAGAACCAAAACAATACTTTTAAAGCACTGGAGAAGTTTTTAAAAAATGTTGTTAATATACAGTTAAAAGTTTCTCTCGCACTTTCGTGGAGTTTGTGCCAAACACTAGTCTATCCCTGACCATCTCATCTTCGTTTGCATAAGCACAGTCCTTCACCCTCGAATATTTAGCGGCAGCGTGTCTATTGGATTGCTGCTGATAGACGGCCTTATATGGGTAGGCACTCAATTACGTGGGAGGCGTGACGATGAGGGACGCAACTCCGCCTCACACCACGACCGAGCTGCAGGCTGTGGCCGTATATATGTACGTAAGTAGGTTCCAGTAATGACCGTTACGAAATGAAACCTGCTTAACTTTTGTAAGTAAGCTGTAAGGAATGAGCCTGCCAAATTTCAGCCTTCTACCTACACGGGAAGTTGGAGAATTAGTGATGAGTCAGTCAGTCAGTGAGGGCTTTGCCTTTTATTAGTATAGATTCGATCATTTTCCTTAATAAATAAATGACCAAGTATGATATTTTTGTCTCATTTGTTTAACTGGTTTCTCTTTATCTACTTTTCAGACTTGAGTGAAAATCTGATGATGTTTTAGGTCATATTTATGCAGAAATACAGGGTGGGCCATTTATATGGATACACCTTAATAAAATGGGAATAGTCGGTGATATTAACTTCCTGTTTGTGGCACATTAGTATATGTGAGGGGGAAAACTTTTCAAGATGGGTGGTGACCATGGTGGCCATTTTGAAAATGGCCATTTTGGATCCAACTTTTGTTTTTTCAATAAGAAGAGGGTCATGTGACACATCAAACTTATTGGGAATTTCACAAGAAAAATATTGTGCTTGGTTTTAACATAACTTTATTCTTTCATGAGTTATTTATAAGTTTCTGACCACTTATAAAATGTGTTCAATGTGCTGCCCATTGTGTTGGATTGTCAATGCAACCCTCTTCTCCCACTCTTCACACACTGATAGCAACACCGCAGGAGAAATTTTTGTTCAGTGATGAGGCAAACTTTTATGTGAATGGTGAAGTTAACAAACAAAACCACCGCTATTGGTGTGACACTAACCCACATTGGATAGATCCCTCCAAGACTGTTGGAACAAAAAAATTGATGGTATGGTATATGGGGTACAAAGATAGTGGGGCCATTCTTCATCAATGGAAACCTCAAGGCCACTGGATATGCGAAATTGCTACATGATGATGTGTTTCCCTCTTTATGCACTGAAGCTGGCACGTTCCCTGAGATTTTCCAGCAAGATGGTGCACCACCACATTATGGGTGTCAGGTCCTAGCATTCCAAGATGAAGTTTACTGGAAAGTGGATTGGTCATCGTGGGCCAGTTGAATGGCCCCCAAGGTCTCCCGATCTGACCCCCTTAGACTTTTATCTTTGGGGTCATCTGAAGGCAATTGTCTATGCTGTGAAGATACGAGATGTGCAGCACCTGAAACTACGGATAATGGAAGCCTGTGCTAGCATTTCTCCTGCGGTGTTGCTATCAGTGTGTGAAGAGTGGGAGAAGAGGGTTGCATTGACAATCCAACACAATGGGCAGCACATTGAACACATTTTATAAGTGGTCAGAAACTTGTAAATAACTCATGAAAGAATAAAGTTACGTTAAAACCAAGCACACCATTGCTTTTCTTGTGAAATTCCCAATAAGTTTGATGTGTCACATGACCCTCTTCCTATTGTAAAAACAAAAGTTGGATCCAAAATGGCCACCATGGTCACCACCCATCTTGAAAAGTTTTCCCCCTCACATATACTAATGTGCCACAAATAGGAAGTTAATATCACCAACCATTCCCATTTTATTAAGGTGTATCCATATAAATGGCCCACCCTGTATAGAAAATTCTAAAGGGTTCACAAACTTTGAAGCACAACTGTAACTTTAACATTCAAGAGTGGAGCAGGGCTTCAACAAAAACACAATGGCATATAAATGAGAAACTGTAAAGCCAGTTTAGAGCAAACTGACGATGAAACATTAGTTGAATCAAGCGATAGTGATGACAATGTAAACTAGTCTGCTGTTGTAGCCTACAATAACACAAGGTGGGTGTTGATCATGAAGAGCAGGAACTGGCATTCTACTCTCTTATGCTCAGGCAACACAAAAAATATTTTAAGAAATGTGTGCAACGAAAGTCACTAATACTGTCCAGACTTCAACATCAGGCTGTGCAATGGTGATGGTCTTGAAACATGTCACATGAAGGACCTGTACTAAATCTGCATCACTACAGCAGTAGACACTGGATAGATGCATCTTTCCTACTGTGATTATGTTGATGTTTTGGTACTTACATGTTTCTGTTACACATAGTAACATTTTTTATTGTTGTAAAAAAAAAAAAAAAACTATTTTGACTCTGGGATACATTTTAATGTTAAGGAGGCTACTAATGATTAAAACATGGATTACTAAGTGATATGCAACACACATACAAAAAAAAATTACTGCAGCACAGTGTGTCTGGAGTAACATGGTGACAAAATTAATGCGAGGCAAAATACAAAACCACTCTTCTACAATTGAATATCAGCGTTTGCTTTCAAATTAGATTTTTTTCACATACATTTGAAGTATACTCAAATAGTGATGTTTGATCTGAAAGACCTAGTGTATTGGGTATAAACAATAATGCTAAGAAAATGTTAGTTAGTGTACTAGGCCTCTGTAATTTAAGTGTGGCCCTTGTTGTGTGGCTTGTCCATCTTTAAACTCAAATACAGTGGTGTGAAAAACTATTTGCCCCCTTCCTGATTTCTTATTCTTTTGCATGTTTATCACACAAAATGTTTCTGATCATCAAACACATTTAACCATTAGTCAAATATAACACAAGTAAACACAAAATGCAGTTTTTAAATGATGGTTTTTATTATTTAGGGAGAAAAAATCCAAACTTACATGGCCCTGTGTGAAAAAGTAATTGCCCCCTTGTTAAAAATAACCTAACTGTGGTGTATCACACCTGAGTTCAATTTCCGTAGCCACCCCCAGGCCTGATTACTGCCACACCTGTTTCAATCAAGAAATCACTTAAATAGGAGCTGCTTGACACAGAGAAGTAGACCAAAAGCACCTCAAAAGCTAGACATCATGCCAAGATCCAAAGAAATTCAGGAACAAATGAGAACAGAAGTAATTGAGATCTATCAGTCTGGTAAAGGTTATAAAGCCATTTCTAAAGCTTTGGGACTCCAGCGAACCACAGTGAGAGCCATTATCCACAAATGGCAAAAACATGGAACAGTGGTGAACCTTCCCAGGAGTGGCCGGCCGACCAAAATTACCCCAAGAGCAGAGACGACTCATCCGAGAGGTCACAAAGACCCCAGGACAACGTCTAAAGAACTGCAGGCCTCACTTGCCTCAATTAAGGTCAGTGTTCACGACTCCACCATAAGAAAGAGACTGGGCAAAACGGCCTGCATGGCAGATTTCCAAGACGCAAACCACTGTTAAGCAAAAGAACATTAGGGCTCGTCTCAATTTTGCTAAGAAACATCTCAATGATTGCCAAGACTTTTGGGAAAATACCTTGTGGACTGATGAGACAAAAGTTGAACTTTTTGGAAGGCAAATGTCCCGTTACATCTGGCGTAAAAGGAACACAGCATTTCAGAAAAGAACATCATACCAACAGTAAAATATGGTGGTGGTAGTGTGATGGTCTGGGGTTGTTTTGCTGCTTTAGGACCTGGAAGGCTTGCTGTGATAGATGGAACCATGAATTCTACTGTCTACCAAAAAATCCTGAAGGAGAATGTCCGGCCATCTGTTCGACAACTCAAGCTGAAGCGATCTTGGGTGCTGCAACAGGACAATGACCCAAAACACACCAGCAAATCCACCTCTGAATGGCTGAAAATGAATACTTTGGAGTGGCCTAGTCAAAGTCCTGACCTGAATCCAATTGAGATGCTATGGCATGACCTTAAAAAGGCGGTTCATGCTAGAAAACCCTCAAAAAAGATGAATTACAACAATTCTGCAAAGATGAGTGGGCCAAAATTCCTCCAGAGTGCTGTAAAAGACTCATTGCAAGTTATCGCAAACGCTTGATTGCAGTTATTGCTGCTAAGGGTGGCCCAACCAGTTATTAGGTTCAGGGGGCAATTACTTTTTCACACAGGGCCATGTAGGTTTGGATTTTTTTTTCTCCCTAAATAATAAAAACCATCATTTAAAATCTGCATTTTGTGTTTACTTGTATTATATTTGACTAATGGTTAAATGTGTTTGATGATTAGAAACATTTTGTGTAACAAACATGCAAAAGAATAAGAAATCAGGAAGGGGGAAATAGTTTTTCACACCACTGTAAGAAACTCCTCTTTTGCTTCCTTCTCACTTTCTTCAGCATCTCCATTGAATTAGCCTTATGTAATCTGTTTGAGGATCAGGGGCTGCACTGTTAAATCACTCAGCCATAGTGCCCTTCAATTTTCTAGTGTACTGTTTGAAAAGGCTGCCACCTCTGATCTTGACTTGCTTTCCTGTTCTTCATATAAATTATTAAGAGTGTCAAGATTGTTCTTCTGGTAATCCTTGGTGCCCTCCAGTGGCTGGGGATAATTAGTACAGGAAGATTTATTCAAATCATAATGTAAAATTCTCAAACCTGCTTACTTGATTCAGGGTTAGGGTAGGGGATAATGCCTATGGCATCCGCATGGGTAAACTGACCAAAGATTGAGGGGGCTGGAGGTTATCCCCAGTAGTGATTCCCCTAATCTTAGACCATTTTGCTGTGCCACAGGGATAATGTCCACAAGGGAGGACTTTACCGTTAATTTTCCAAAATCGGTTTGTTTCCACAGTTCATGTGCTATAAATCAATAAATCAAATATCAATTGTGATTGTAAAGTTTGTTTTGCCAGTTTGGCGAGGGGATTTCTTTTCTCATTCTTCCATGCAGTAAAGACCACAGAGGAAGTATATAAGAAAGGGCAGGGGATGCTTTTTTCCTTAGGAGACTGTGTTCCTTTAATGTGGAAAGTGACATTCTTCACATGTTCTACAACTCTATGATGGCCAGGTGCTGGGCTGGTAGCATCACCTCAAGAGAGGCCCACTGAATCAACAGTCTAATTAAGAAGACAGGCTCAGTTATGGGACACACTCTGGACCCCCTAGAGGTCGTAGTGCAAGAGAGGATTAAAACAAACCTGAGTTCCATTATAAACAAGGCTACACATCCTCTCTCTCACACTCTAACACTGAGGACTTTCAGTCAGTTAGTCATCATCCAACCCGCTATATCCTAACACAAGGTCACAGGGGTCTGCTGGAGTCAATTCCAGCCAACACAGGGCGCAAGGCAGGAACAAATCCCAGGCCGGGCGCCAGTCCACCCCAGGGCATACACACACACACACCAAGCACACACTAGGGACAATTTAAGATTGCCAGTGCACATAACCTGCATGTTTTTGAACTGATGGAGGAAACCAGAGCACCTGGAGGAAACCCACGCAGACACAGGGAGAACATGCAAACTCCACGCAGGGAGGATCTGGGTTCTACTGCGAGGCAGCAGCGCTACCACTGTGCCGCCCCTAAGGAGTTTCAGCCAAGTAATTATTCAGTAGAAATGTGTCAAGAAACACTACTGGGGCTCCTTCATACCAACAGCAATATAGTGCCATCTGCATCAGTCAAGTTAGAAGTTTTCTTCTCTTTTCTTTTTAAATTTTCTACCTTTTTAGTCATTTTGGTGTGTGCTCAGACCAAAGATTGTGTGTGTCTGTGTGTATATATAGACACACACACACACACTTGTTTGTTTGTTCATTTATTTAAAGAGCTTTATAAAATGCTTAATTTGCCCCTAGGGGCAAATAACATTTGTATATATACAGTTCTATCTATGCAACGTACATAAAGTGCCTGCCAGTAATCGAAAGTAAAGAATGTTACCAATCGCACAATATGCAGGTGGCATTAGAGAAGCAGAAGGAGGAATATGGGGTGTTTGTGCAGTCTGCCCTCCATCATTATCTACAGGTGAGCAGTAGCTGCATTGGCACAACTATTCAGAATCTACTGACTGTCTGGTGACCACCATAAAGAAGTGCATTTCAATAACATAACGTGAAAACAACCATTTATTTTTTTAATTTACAAAAAAAAGTAGATATCATCTGCTGATAGTGTAGAGTTGTTTTTTATTTCAATACCTTGCTAGTCCTATTTATTTAGAGTTCTTGGGAAGACACAGGCAAACAGTCAAAAGAGTCAGTAGAGCCTAAAAGTATACATTATGTATTGAATAAGTAAATAAAAAACTCTAACCTTCCAGGCCACTTATGAAGGTTCTTAAAGCTGGTGCTTTACTGTATTCCCCTAACAAAAATGCAAGGCTACAGTTAAGCATTAATGAGACACCAGCTCTCTGCAGACCTGTCCTATAAGTAACTGATAAAATGTGATACTACAGTGTGGCACACTCTCCCGTGCTCATGTGTAAACACCTACCCTGTAATGTGCCCAGTCTGTGATTAATACATGTAACTAGTACATTGCCAAGGGAAAGGCTTTAGCTCCTTGAAACTGTGTCCTAAATAAAATATGTTTAAAAAGTTGTGAATGGTTGAAAAAATAAGCTTAACAGTAAAGTACAAAGTAGTGAGAGTGAGGCATTCAGAGCTTCTATGGCTGTTATTACGTAATAGCTCAGCACAAATAAATGACTGCTATTGTTTTAATAAGATATGAGAGGAAACTTCAGGGACTGCTTTATAATTGGCACAAGCTGTGCCACCAGATGTTTTCCCACTGTTAGAAAGTATGCAGCATTACTGCTTTTATTAAAATGTGATCCATCAGAATGGATTTGGGCAGCCACAAATAGCATTTCACATTCACAAGTGATGCTAGTATTGTCGTCTTTTTTTTATTTTTTATTTATTTCTTCAGCTGACTCTGGTTACTCTGTACAAGACGTTCACTCTTCAACTAGTATGAATGGCATTGTATATAGTATGTGCCTCCAAAGACACTACGCTATAACAGGAGTGAGCGCTTCAACACAATTTTGATTTTATTTTGGTTTGATATACTTTATAATCCCAAAGGGATTTGCCCCTTCCTTATATCACCTTAAACATATTGATATGAAATTAGTATTATGACATCTGAAAAAAATACAACAACAGGCTCTAAAATTCTACTTGTTTTGCGCTGCATGAATCCAACTATATAACTAGAATGGCCAAACTGGAACTTGGAAACATTACAAAACTTACTGGCTCCCACAAATGAATCCAGACTTCAAGAAGTGTCAACTACAATGACAGTACTAAAGGATTACAGGGCTTCTGCTGTTAGTGGAGGAGTGTGCATATTAAGTTACCCATCTTGCATGGCTGGACTAACTGACGTCAATTTCAGGTGGTGAAACTCGGTCCTTGGAGGATGTGGCAGCTGCTGGTTTTAATTTTATTAATCTGGGATTAGTTTAGAAATACAAGTATGACTTGCTCATAATTAACTATTTAGGAATGTAAAGAAATCTTGTATATTTTATTTTTTTGACGGGGGTTGGGGTAAATCAACAGAATTAGATTAATTTATTATTTAAGAAAACTAAAGCTGTGTCCATATTACATGAAATGTACCTTGCATGGGTCTGTCCAAGTATGTATTTTATAATCCACACTTAGGTGCTGCAAATCTGTTTATTCAGAATATTCACCCCATGTATATGATTGCAGAATAGATTTGAATTTTGCACCCAGCATGAATCACATTGGGCCCAATAAGCATTCTGTTCATTAAAAATAAAAGAAACTGTATTTTCTTGGAGCAAGAAATATATTTGCAATCACGGTTCATTTCTCACAGTGATGATGCACACGTCTTGTTACTGTCCCCTGACACCTTAGACCAGCGTTTCCCAAACTCAGTCCTGGGGACCCCCTGTGGCTGCAGGTTTTTGTTCCAGCCAGCTTCTGTTTTTAATTGAACTCCTGGGCTAATTAAGTGATGTGTTATTTACCAAGTTCTGTGTTTTGGGAACAATATAGAAATTAGATAACTAAGTTTGCTACAAAAAAATATTAAAATGTACCAAGCAGTTATATAGGAATAATGTATTTTTTTTCTTTTAAACAGTATTTTCATCTTGATTTTATTCTACTTTTCTAGATGTTCTAATTGTTTAATTAATCCATTATTTACTAATTAGTGGGTCTAACGCTAAAGTAGTTGCAGCCTTTGATTATTCAGTGTTTGCCTGGGTGTCTGCTCTGCTTGTTTTTGTCATTATTAAGATACAACAAAGGGGATAAACTGTACAGAGAAAGGACAAAGTATAATGAAATCAACAAAAGAGAGTTAAGCATTTAAATCTATAGCAAAAGCAGAAATATTTATAAATGTCTTATAAATGTAAAGCTCATGCTGCTATACCAGCTAATTAAATGAGATCAGTGTTATCAGGTGTTGTCACTGATTAGGAATCTGGTTGGAACAAAAACCTGCAGCCACAGGGTGCCCAGGACTGAGTTTGGGAAACACTGCCTTAGACTCTCAAAGTGTCTGGCAAACTACAATAAACGATGTGCCTGTCTCATATCAATTGTTTTATAATGCATAATGTAGGGGGCTAGCTGTATAAAAGAAAACTTGTTTAGTCATAGTCTCTGGTAAAGAATCGTTTCCTATTGATAATGCCATACCTGCTCCAAAGTTAAGAAGCCTCATATAACCAATGTGGAGTCATGTGTGCTATAACATGCATAAAATTGAATTATTTAAATGATTGTTTTAACATTGTCTGCTTATACAGATTAAGGTTAAATTCATATAGTTTCTAAATATTCCAAACTAAAATTGAAAAGGCCAAACATGCTCCTAAATACACCTTTACTTGCCTGACATTTCTGTCTTCATGAACTCTGGCTCTAGACCTCTGGAACAGATGATCAACCAAATCAGATTCCAGTATACGTTTTTCTGACTGGCGATCTTTTTCAAAGCACTTAACCTAAGAAATAAAAAAAAAAAAATAATAAGTTAAACTTATTATTTTGGTGACAAAGAAAATACTTGTCAAAAGTACCCACTAAGCTCTACCTTCATATTAGTTCACTTCATACAATATGTTACAAGGTCTAGGCATAGTACAGAAACAGAAATCATTTGAAAATTTAAAAAATCATGAAAGTTTCAAAAGCAGATATTACTTTGAAAAGTTTTAATAATGTACCCATTTTTTTTTTTTTTTAAATGACTTTACCAAGAAATACTGCCTCTCACACAGAACTTGTCAAGGACTGGAACTAACCAGGCTAAGACTGCTTTGACCAAACTGTGCCTGTACACCCCTCTGTACCACATTCTTAATGGAGATGATGCATATGGTATAAGAAATGTGAGGTGTGGACATCAGTGCGGTAAAATAGAGGAAACACCAACTTACTAGTGCTGAATTGGTACTAACATTTTGACTTTGGTATCAAAACCAACTTTCGAACCCCAGTACTGGTTAGAAAAAGGTTACAAAGCTAATAATGGCTAATTCCAAAAAAGAAGTGTTGTACTCCAGCCTCCCTGGTGCATAGCACCACCACGTTGCACGACGTATTGCTTGCCTCTTGATACCTGTGAAATCCACAATGCCTCAAAACAATAAAGGGTGTCCCCTAATTATGCACTGATCATTTTGAAGTAAAAAGGAGGAAGGTGGGGTTTTAACCATAAAGTTCTGATCGAGTCAAATCATCCAGTTTAGTTTTGTGAAGTCACAAAATAAATGTTTTTCAACAACTGCAACTGTGATTTTTCTAGGGATGGGGTGTTGGTGGTGGTGGGGGATTAAGAGGAAAGCTGACATTTACTTCAGGAAATGATGGTACTGTACCGTTTTAATATTTGGGTTTTTTGGTACTTTTCCACCACAGGAATACCGCACATCCCTACAAGTGACATACAGTACATGCAACGCAGAGCAGACTTGTGCATTTGAATCCTGGTCTGGGGCCTTTGGCTTTCCGTACCACATGCTAACACCATGAGGATTTGGTTAATTGGCAAGTGTAGTTTGGCACAGTGCACCTGAACCCTATTTAGGGTCTGCAGACAGGCTGCTGTAATAGGCTGATCCTATTTTTACCTATCCATCATACAGAATCTCTTTCAATAAAACATTTGAAAAGACAATAGTGGAGGTCTGAGAAATATTGATCTGCTCTGCTCTACATAACATGGTACAGAAGCACATTAGGACCATAGGGGGCACAAACACCAGTGACACAGTAAAGGAAAAGCACCTCTTTTTCTGTGTTAATCTTGCACTTAATTTTCTTTTTTTTTTCATGCCGCTAACGGCCACAGAGGTGACTGCGGGATTGAGTGGAGGCTGAAGCCAATTGTTAGCATGTAATAAAAGCTATCACTGCATTTTGATAAAGTAAGGGAAGTAGATGAATAAATAAAAAATATCGATACTACATTGAATAAATAAGGAATATCATTATTAGCAAACTGAATAAATAAATGCATATCTAACATTGTACCTTTCTTCAATTATTATATTTGTTCATCCAAAACCACCTACAATATGAGCCCACCCCATCATGTGCCCTGCAGCGAGGTTTTCTTGCTTCACTGCATGCAACTGTGTGCATTTCTCTGTTTTGCGGTCAGGAGTGGCTGTCGTACCAGTAAAATAAAATATATAAAAAATAAATAGACAAGCTGAGGGTAAAACGTGAAACAGTAAGCTAATTTGCAGCTGAAGTTGTACCAAATATTTGTCTGTTTTAAGAGATGAGTTTGCAAATTGGCCAATACATTTCAATGGTTGATGTGTATGGTGTGTTGTAGTAAAGATATCTCGGTTAAAATGGAACTGTCTCGACAAATATCCTTAAAGAGTAAGTGCGTCAAATGTCAGCAAAACTGGTCTACTGGGAGCTGAATTGTTTCAAGTGGACACATCAACAGACAAACAGATATGGCTATCACAATAGATGATTCTTGCATTATATGCAAACAACCCTAACAAGTGATTATTGAACACATTTGCCCTTCTCCCACTAGAATGTTTTAAGAACAGACCTAATTTAAATGGTTGGTGTGATAAGCTGTCTGCCAAAGACAAAGAGCAGCTAGAGAGAGTGGTTTGTGCCACTTCTAAAACCTCTGGTCCTCACCTCCTTACTGTGGCTCCTCTCTGCTCTTTCACACAGGAACGTAAAGTCACCTGTCGCGGCCTGCCCACCCTCTGTTTGCAATTTGTTTATCAGGAGAACAGCTCTGGTCAATCAAGATCAGAGCTACAGAATAAAAGTGCTTACCCATAAGCCATGGGATGCAAGAATTTAACATACTGTATTGGCCTTAAGGGTGTTCTGTACTAACTCAACAAATATGTCCAAGAGTGTTTATGTTAATTCAGCTGTTTGCAAAACTGTTGAGCAGCGACGGTTACTTCTGTCTTAAAGTGTTATGTTACTTGGTAAGAATGTCATCAAATCAGAATGCCCAAAAAGTGTTAATCCTGCATTACTTGTGATTTTTACACAATGATACTTTAATCTTGTTATCTCTGATAAAGACACGTGTTATTGTGAATGTTTTTAAACAGAATGATCAAAATTAGCAGGTACCTTCACATATCAGAATTTTGCAGAATCACCACGAATGTAATTTCTGTATTTTTTGTTTTTATTTTTTCAGAAAATCCATCTAACAGTGACTAACAATCTTCTGGATGAGGGCCAGCAATATGTATGATGCATGATAAAATGTAACAATCAGACCATCAAGTAATGGCACTTAAAACTAAGGTAAAGTAACAGTGCTGTAACATTTTCAGATCTGCTTAATAATTCATGATCGTGGGGGGGGGAGAAAAAGGCAACAGCGCTGGGTACAATGCAGGAATCAGCCCTGGAAAAGGTTCTAGTCCACTGCAGTGTTCTCACTCACACGGGGTTACAACATAGAATGCAGGATCTTCAGGCAGTAGTGTTGAACCACTCCGTTATCCAACAATAAGATAGAATATTTACCTTAATGTAATTGCCTTCTTTATCAGAGACCAGTGCTAAAAAGGTGATGCCAGCTTGTTTGCAGTGCTCTTGCAGAGCTTCCTGAGACTGAAAAAAGATAACAGCATTGAAAAGTGTTTGTTAAATTCAGATTCACTCATTTAAGGTACAACTCAGCACTATGAATCTAATTACAATCTCCAAATTAAAACTGAATGTTGTGCACAGAACTCTGAATACAATTTAAAGCACTGGGATTGCTTCTTTTGGAAGGGATTCCCACTTGACTGTTGATGAATGAATTGGGTTATTTTCAGCAAAGACACACGATATGCTACTCCATGAAGTTACAGAGAGCATTTGCTAAGTGCCAAATGACTATCCTGCTTTGCAGTAAAGAGAAGCTCCGGGTCACTCACAGGATTCATTCATTGTCTTTCTGGTGTAGCCCACCGTGTGCTGCAAACTTTACCTTCAGTGGCTCAAGTAAGTCAGTTTCTTCAATTCATACAGAAAACTGAACATAATTGCTTTAGCACAAAGCAAAAATCACTCAAGTGCCAGGTCCTACTTAATTTTCAACAAAGCAAAATTTTTGTTGTCACATACAAATTAAACATATGTAACAGTATGTCATAACATTTTACGTCTCATCAGGAAAGAAACCCTTAATTTAGCAATATGAAGCACAAAACCTATAATGCACTAAGTTATTCTAATATTTTACTAAAACAGTGTACCTCATAAGGTCTCCACTGTACACAAACATCCCAGTACTTTTATATTTCACATGCTAGCAATCTGGAAATCCCATCTTATCTTGGTCTAGGATACACATGAAGAGATGTCACATTTCCAAACATTCTTCTGGCAAGAGAGTCCTCAGCAGGAGGCTCAAATGCTCCAAGGTCACGTCCTGTGTAGGCTCCAGTCTTCTCACTGGATGAATAAGGCATTTGTTTTTTTTGTTTTTTTTTCCCTCTTCTTGAAGATGATAATTACTGTGCAGGCTCTTATTTTTATAAGCAAACAAAATACATGCAATGCAGTCTATCATTATATTTTCAGGAGTGTTTATCAATCAATGCTGCACTTTTTGTGATCAAATATTTATTGAAATTTTGTTAAGCATGAATTATACCCCACAAAGAACAGTGCAGTACAGATACGTTAACTCACTAATGTCCTTATGACCAATTTCTACCCACCCCTACCACACTGTTTCTGGGGAAAAAGAGATAAACAGGAGGCAGCACTTCAATTGGGATATACACTAAGAGAATAGTATATACTATTCTATACTATATATAGTATAATATAGAATATTATATACTCAATATAATGGGGTTCCATTTGAGTAGGTACTGTATATGTACCACAGAACATCTTTTTGTCCCATCTAAGCACCCTAAATTTGTCAGGAGGTGAACTGCAAGGCAGTTGCATGTGTAGCATAAGACTGCTGACCTTTATTAAACTTAGGTTTTCCAGTTTGATCACTTGCAGTCTGTTGTAATAAATCAAGCTTTCTTTATGGCCTCTTTTCAGTGCTTGGTTCACATCAGTTCTGTTAATTCCATCTCATTATTTGCCAAGTCCTGATTATATGGGGTGATTCAAAAGGAAATAAACGATTTCAAAAATGTTTTATTCAGTAGCTAAATATCATATGAGCATGTAGTTTGGATCAAATACGTTAGTTAAAGTTAATGTTTATTTAGCACTTGAGAAAATGACGGAACATATTGTGGCTGCTGTAATTTGTTGCAAGGCATCTGGGGTGCCAGCATACAGGATTGTTGTGTGCCATACATCTCATTTCTTTTAGAAATACACACCATAAGTGCAGAATCAGAATTTAGAACAATCTAGAATTTATTCAAGTTACATGTCCTGCTGTTATATCTATAGTCTGAGGTGGACAGAGTGAAGAGAGAATTAGACAGTCCTGTTCATTGTGGTGCACCAATGTTGCTCACACAGTCCTTGAGACTCGTACACTGCAGTCTGCCCCACAGATGATCCAATTTCCAGGACACAACAGGCTTATCCACCTGCATATCTCTGAGTTTACCCCTTAACAGGGATGGCTGGATGATATTGAAGGCACTAGAGAAATCAAAAAACATCATTTTCACAGTGCTACTTGCTTTGTCCAGGTTAGAGTAACCCTTGTGGAGCAGGCAGATAATTGTATCCTCCACTCCAGTCTTTGTCTGATAGGCAGTGGATCCAGGTGATCAACCACAAGAGGACTCGTATAGTCCAGGACCAGCCTCTCAAAGATCTTCATGATGTGAGACATAAGTGCCGCTGGTCTGTAGTCATTAGGCGTGCCTGCCTTCTTTGGATCAGGAACAATGCAGGATGGTTTCCAAAACAGTATCACTTTCTGGAGCCTTAGGGACAGACTGAACAGGTGACAGAGGATACCACAAAGTTGGTTAGTAGAGGCCTTAAGAATTCGAGGACTGACTCCATCTGGTCCCACAGCTTTTCCTTTGTGTAGCTTTGTCTGTTGTTTTCTCACTTATTCTTCAGTAATGGACAGTCCACACTGATGGTCAGAGACAAACTCATCACTGGCCATTCCAATTAATGTTTTAGGAGTTGTTGATGATGTAGGGATGGTATGGGGAGACCACTGTCATTGTCACCTTCTTCCAATGATCAGTAAAAATCTGTTAAAAAAAACTAGTTCCTGCAGGACGTTAGCTTTCACTACATTCCCTTCTAGCACTCTAGCCCAGGATTACTCCTTTACATATTTGAGATACAGATAAGCGCCATGTTCTTAATGGATTACCAAAATTCAAAATGCATACTGCTGGAATCCTGTCACGAACTAAGCGAATAGACAAACATCATCTGGCTTTCTGCACATTATTAGATTATCTTTAAAACTCTGCAACTTACTTACAAAGCTGTAACCTCCAGCACCCCGATTACCAGTCATTGTTTCTTGCCAGTTCTAAAGGCTAATTTATGAGTCACATTGGTTGGCCTAAGGCCAGGTTTATACTTCACCTGAGGCGATGCATGCTGCAGTGGATGCTCCTGCTACGCAAGCATTGTACTGTTTATAATTGCGCGCATACTTTACGTGAATCTGGAGGAATCCACCAGGTGGCAGTGTGAGAAATTATCACAATGAGAACAGGTTCAGCTTCGCTGTGTTGTAAATTGCCTGGAACACCCATTAAATTCTCTGAAAAGGATGTTTAGTGATTAAATCCATCAATCCAGGGATGTGTCCATTCCAGCTAGCATTGGACACGAGGCAGAAATAATCCCTGGACGAGGCATCAGCTCATCGCAAGGTGAATACAAGCACTCACATACACTAGCGTCATTTTAGTGTCACCAAATCTGCCTATCTTTGGAAGGAAACCGGAGCACACTGTGGAAACCCAGCAGGAAAACATGCAAACTCCAGGCAGAGAATACCAGCGATGTGACTCCGTGCAAGACAGCAGTGCAACCGCTCTACCACCATGTGTGTAATTATTAAGACTATTCTTTATTTAAACAAAATTAACAATTTATCTGTAAAATGTAACATACATACTTTAATGCATTTCATCATGAAAGTGACATCAAGTATAAATCTAAGGATTCTAAATGTGCAGAGAGTTGGAATATCATACATTTAATGTATTCTGTGTGGCGATCTATTGCTGTTTGCCGCTGCTGTCAGGTCCGGAGGAAGCCTCAGAAAAAAAAAGATGGCACAAAAGACGGTATGCGAGACTTTTAAAATGTATCCTGTCATTGCGATTGGGAATATGTGACACTTGAATATAAAAGCACCACGGATGCATCTGTATGTCGCCATTTTGTTTTACCACATTGAACCATTCATCAAATATCGAAGCCTGCACATCGATCCCGTAGGATTCGCAAAGCGGCTTTCTGTCACATGTAGATAGTATACAGAGTCTCTGACGTCACATTCCAACTTTTAGAACACTACACCACCTACCAACCCCCTAGACCCTAATTCCCCCCGACTTTTGCTGGTACTGCAACTTGCATACGCGTTGCGTTTATTTCTGAGGACCTGTTCAGAGGACGCGTGAAATGAACGCTGGGAATGCGTGGCAGCCATGATGCATGCGCGTACACGTTCTGAGTGTGAAGTATAAACAAGCCCTTAGAGAACAGTCATAAAGGTTTTCGGCTCTAATTCAGTGCAGTGTTCTTCTTTGGCCTGTCATGTGAAGCTTTATCAGCAATTTCATTCAAATTATAACTCACTGTTCTGTTCCTTTGCTACATTTTATCTGGTGACATCTACAATTTTATTCTCTAACTGGCTCACTGCATTACTAACTATACTTAAATCTTTTGTAGTCCCTTCACGTTGTTAATATATTCCCACTTAATGTTGTTTAAGGCTGTGTGTAGAATCCTCAAACTTTGTCTTCTAATTTATTAAGTACTGAATGATTCTCCAATAAAATGTATCTTGTTACTTGGCATTGTACTCATTTAGCTGGTATGGTGAAAATTGATGATGGTGCAAATTAGATGTTGGTGGATTTCCAATTCAAGTAACTCAGTCCATCTCATTTGATACATACACATTGGGTTAAGGTCTGCTGGCTGTGGTCGTCACCACATAAAGCTGAATATACAGATAGGTTCCTGGATCCATGCCAGGGCTTCTCTACCATTATGGCATGGTGTGATATTCTGCTGAAAATGCCCATTCATAGATTACTACTGTGGATACACCTTACAAGCAGCAGTGTCCTGATGCTCTGTATTCATGCCCCAGTAATTTGATTTCTTTCTTCTTTTTTTGGCTGCTCCCGTTAGAGGTCACCACAACAGATCATCTTCTTTTATATCTTTCTGTCCTCTCCATCTTGTTCTCTTACATCCATCACCTGCATGCCCTCTCTCACCACATCCATAAACCTCCTCTTAGGCCTTCCTATTTTCCTTTTGCCTGGCAGATCTATCCTTAGCATCTTTCTCCCAATATACTTGGCATCTCTCCTCTGCACATGTCCAAACCAACGCAATCTCACCTCTCTGACTTTGTCTCCCAACCATCCAACCTGAGCTGACCCATCCTCGTCACACCCAATTTGCTTTCTTTGAATTCTTAAATTATGGGCAATCATACCATATTCTTGCTCAAGTTTCCTTCCCGGGTGTATTATTTCAAGCTTTTCATAACTTACATCCTCAAAATACATAATTTAACAATAAATGGCAATTAGTCATTGTGTGAGATAGTTTCTTATTATTTAAAAAAGTAAGACAATTACCTGAAATACTCTGGAACCTGAGCCTATGATTTTTGGTTAATGATTTCTATACACGTTGAGTTAAAATTATGTGAGCATACCAAACTGTGTGTGTTGTATGCGAACCAAACAAACAAGCAATTTAACATTCTTAGAGTGAAATGCTTTAAGAAAAATGTT
This sequence comes from Polypterus senegalus, assembly GCF_016835505.1. Classification (NCBI taxonomy): domain Eukaryota; kingdom Metazoa; phylum Chordata; class Cladistia; order Polypteriformes; family Polypteridae; genus Polypterus; species Polypterus senegalus. The sequence goes on from NC_053171.1 coordinate 51,452,414, forward strand.
AGCAGACAGCATCTGATAATATTTAAATAATTAATCTTTAACTAATGACAACTTGTGCCTCTCTGCTCCCTAGGAGTGTTGGCTTTGGAATATAAAATGAATATGCCAACAAGGAAGCCTTCTGTGGGGCACCCACTGTGTGCCTCAGTTAAGGTATGGCACTGAAACCTTACTAGGCCTGTGCCTCTTATTGAGTGTGCACTGAGGAACACTGTAATCGTGCCATCTGAACTGGCCACCATCCAAAAGAACAAAAGGCAAAGCCACTTTCAGCCTCACTGACTGACAGTGTTGTAGGACACAAAATGTGCAGGCAGATGGTAATGATAAAGGCAGCTCTTAGTTGCCAGGCCTCATATGCAGAGGTAGGATTATGAGCAAATAAACAAGTATTAACAGAGTAAGACTTAACGGACTACTTTTATTAATAATCATTTCAGACTGCCACTTGAAACCAAATGTACTTTGATAAAAGAGCAAATATCCAAGTGAACGTTTTAACTACTTTTGACAGTTAATGATAGTGGTCCCGTTTTGTGGAGAAGTACTGCCTTGTATTTTGTCACATTTGTGGCAGAAGTGTAAAAGAAAGGACTATTTTTGGTCAGGTGTTCTTAGGCAGACGTGTTGGTTAGCGATTAACTCAGCTACTTCTAAAAAAAAAACCAAAACAGTATGACTTATTACACTAACAGCTCTATGAAAGCAGTGTTACCCTTTAAATTTCATTGTGTATAAGACTGATTTAAGAAACAGCTCCGACTGTGAATGTAATCCTTTAGCATTTTCTAAACAGAGACTCAGTCATTGGCAAGGCAAGAACTAATAATGCTACATTTTATTCACTTAAGTGAATCAAACCATTATAGTTGGAATAAATTCTCAGACTCTTCCCAGCATTGATGGTGTCTGAAAAAAAAAGGTACGACAGGAAAAGGTTATAAAGGGGAAAAAATAATAAACTGGCCGTTGGAACATGAAATAATAGGGCTGTGTGGTCATCTCTTGCACTTGCCATCATCTGTGATGAAATGAAATTCTGAAATTGTAGAGCTAATTAGCCATTCACAGGTGGCTTAGTGTGCTGCTAGGGGTTACAACCCAGAATGACATACAGTCTCCTACTGCTTAGTCCTTTTTAAAACACAGCTTATTATTCTGCTGGAAAAAACGTGTGTGATAAATGACCAAAGCAAAAAGTTCAGTTTTTAAACCATAAGTATGACTTCATCATGTTTTACCCAGATCTGTCCTTACATACACATACAAAACACACCTCTGTAGCTTTGTGACACAACAAGAAGTTGAAAGATGACTTTTTGCCCTCATCATTTCAAAGTGACAATTGTTTAGTTGGTTATTGACAGTAATCTCAAATTGTACTACAGTCTGTTCATCACATTCGAAAAGCTCAGGGAGATCAAAGCATGGACTGTTAACACTAGAGATTGGAAAATGACATTTATTACCTTTAATGTCTAGGCCTTGCCTTGGTCTGCTTGGAAGAGCTGTGTATGTGCTAGTAAGTCACACAGATCACAGGACACTTGTTAGCACCCCAGTTTAAACACAGCTTGTAAATTTACTTTTTCAGGGATCTATAGCCTACCCCAGCAGTAATCATAACAAGGCAGAAAGAAGTACACATGCATACCTACAATCATTAATAGCATGACAGTATAAAGTCACCAGTCAGCCTTACACAAATGTCTTTGTAATGTGGGAGGAAGCCAATCGGAGGGGCCCTGTAAGCTCATATTTACATCAAGCACCAGGTCAACAGGCTGGACACACCACAAGCTTGGGTTGTCACCATTTTTCCTGGTATTCTCTGCAACTGCATTTCATCTTATATGGTCTCACTTATTATCATGGGTAGTCCAGCACAAGCAGGAAATAAATCACAGAGCTCATTCAGTAGGTAGAGCATGCTAATTATAAATTATACACAACTGTACCTCCACAGGCAGCAGCTTTAATTAAAGGCACATGTGGAAAATTAAACTGTGTAACTTTTACCAATCATTTTTCTTGTTCTTTCATGCCTTGACTACTATTATTCACTGGTAGTCGCAGGAGATCTGAAGGTTAAGGCGTCCCCTAAGTAGTGTGGGATTCTTGCCAATTTAGAGAAGGCATTGAGTGAAGGGGCCAGAAATAAGCGAGCAATGTTGCACATGGGCACCACAGTATCTGTAGTATTTCTGGAAAACATGAATAACATCTGGATTTCATGACAGCTGCATGCAGGGACTTGATATTAAATAAAGGTTTTGAGAGGTGAGCCATTATTTAAAAGAAAGCAGCCTCGCACACCCCCATCAATTAAAAGGACAGGTATGCACAGAGCAGCTCGTCTGGAATCAGTTTGTAAGTGATGGGTGAGTCTGTTTCATTTCATAAATCAATTACACGGGAAAAATAGCTTCTTGTCATACACAGAACAACAACAGTGTCATTTAAAAATGACAGGAAAGCCACTCTGTTTCTAAATGATTTACCGTAATCTTGAAACCTGAAAAATCAATCATAAAATAATTTTTTTCTTGTTTCCTCCAATCTCACATCAGTTTCTCAGACACATCAAATTTTGTTGCAGCAGCACAGTTACCAATTTTTTTTAGTCACTTCAATGACTTTTAATTTTAAACCAGCTTCATATTTTCTTCTGATTGAATGCTCCATCATAGATAAGGGATGCTCTTATGATAAAGGTGTATGAGGGTGCGAGATACAAAAAACATAAATCAGTGCAAATGTCTCTTCGGAATAGTTCGGGTATTACCATGTGGTCAGGTAAGCACAATACATAGGAAAAAAAAGGTAGTGTGCTCTGTGGTTACTCTCTCAGGTGGGTTGTTAGCATATCGTAATCTCTTGGACCCAATAGCGGCAGTTTTCCCGCATTCAACTTATACAACCGACATTATAAAATCCCGGAAATTATATGGTAAAATCAAGTTCCGACTTATCCGTGGGAGAACTTAAACCTTAAACGCAAGTATATACAGTAATTTCTTTCCAAGTAAATATCTTTATGAAAAACAATGAATGCAGTAAATAAAGGCTGACTTGCATTTCTGAAGTTTTAAAAAGAGTGCAGCTTTTCAATGAATAAGGCTACTTATTCTAAAACTGACAAGTAAGTCTTAATATCTGGCGAAAAAGGAAACTTAAAATGGTGCTTCTGGAGGACATTAGTGTGGACAATTTATTAGATGTGTGTTCAGTCCCCAGCAAAGCCCCTATTCTAAGTAGCATCTTGGGGTGATTCAGACTGAATACACCCTACTGTTATCACTGTTTATCTTGCAGCAATTATCACCTCCCACAAATTCCATACCCTTTCATCCTCACATTATCTGAAGCATACTCACCACCTCATCATAACTTCACTGCCAGCCAGTGATGATTTTGCACTATATCTTCACCGACTCACAAAGCTGCTGCTACAAGTTTGTGGTGGTGAACATTAACTTGGATTCTTTGGAATAGGCAATATGTTAGCTGCTGTAAGCCAAGGCTAATCATTGTGTGAACTTTGTTGTTTGTGTGCTGCTCACAGACATTTTTGTATTCCCATCGGCCTCTTAGAACATCATAAGTCTTCTGTCTTATGGCAACATAAGTTGATTTTGTATTATTTAGTATACATACTGTACATGAATAGAAAATTGATACAGGAAATTACAAAGCATTATCTCCATTCAAGATTGGTTTCTGCCTTGTGCTTGAGGCTACCAGGATAGGCACCCCCTTTGACTCAATATTAGAATGACGCAGTGATGTTTTAGCTATTGAATTTAGCCATTACAGGCATCAAATCAATAATTTTCTTTAAGGTACAATTTACCAGTTGCATCTGGTAATAAAGGCAAACCAGTGCAGAACTATAGACATTAGCACCAGGTCAGAAATTACCCTTTCTGGAGATGGGCCAGGCCGGTTATCTGTGTGCAGTAATTTAGGGACTATCAATAATGAACTGCTGCCATCTGCTGGCAAGTGACATCGATGAACGTTAACCACCAAAATAGTGGGCTTTTAATATTTGGCACCATTTTCATAATGTGACCATGTAAAAGAAAAAAAAAAAAATCTGGAGTGGAGTTGCATCATGTCATACAGCCTTTCATTACGTTAAGTTAGCTAAACTGCAGTGCTCCTGATTCATACATCTATGTAGACAATCAGGTTTCAGCATTCACAATAATCACATATGGCAATAAAAATGATTTTTTTCATTATTAAATTACTAATAGAATTTCAATTTAATTTTGTTTTAGTGAATGTTCGTGTAAGAGAAATAAATCACAAAAACTTTTAATACTGTCCCCTGTAAAGACGGTCTTTAATTTTGACTAAACATTAGCAAACCAAATACTAACTGCTTTACTACGGCACAATCTGGCCCAAGTCCAAACATTCTTCAACACCTACACGTCAGTGGATCATGGTCAGCTCGGATACAGTATTTTTTTTAGGTTGGTTTAAGTTGGGCTGCTCAAAGGATTGTAACGCATATATCCACTTTAATATTCCCTTAATCTAACGATAAGTCATATAGACATAAAGAAAAATTAAAAACAGCAGGCACAGTTAGTGGAAGTGTGCTGTACCCACAATGTGGTGAATGTAGAGAAAGCAGTATGTTCTCCATCAGAAGAAATAAAAATGAAGAGAAAACCAAATTCTGCACAGATGATACGCATCTATAAGTAACCATAATTGCTCCATTAATACCTTGACATAATGCACAATGTTAAAGGGAGTTTAGACCAACAAACATAACATTAACATATTGGTTGCTTGTTACGCTCCTTTTAAAGGAACATTATGGTACCTACAGTACTGTGTTGTGCCTTATTTTATGATTTGCATCAGACAAAATGAGTACACAATGCGGTACAAGTCTTTTTTTAATACAGTATATGTATGGAGGGTGATTCAGAAATGGGTTTAGCTGAGGCTGCATAATGACACACTTAATATTACATTAGCAGATCAGCCAAGACTTTACAATTCCCAGCTTCCTATGGAATTTCCAGGCCTTCCAAAGTGAATCAAGGAATATAATTCCTCCAGCATGTCCTGGGTTTGCTCCAAAGTTTCCACCCTATGGGACATGCCCTGAGCAACTCTGGGGTAGCCACCTGGGGAAGGGGGGCATCTTTATGAAATGCACAAGCCACCTCAACTGGCTCCTCTCTATCTGGAGTAGCAATGACTCTATTCTGAGTATCTCCCAAAATGCCAAGCTTTTCACATTATCAGTGAGTGTCAGTCCAGTGTCCCAGCAAAGAAAACTGCAGGTCTGCCGCTTGTACTCATGATCTTTCTTCTGGTTATTACCCACAAAGTATGACCTTAAGTGAGAATAGGGATGTAGATCAACTGGTAAACCAAGAGCTTTGTCTTCAGGCTCCACTACTACTTTTCCACCAGGGACCAGTACAAAGCTCACACAACAACTAAGGCCATTCCAATACATTTCTTCCATCACTTTTGAACAAGAACTTGAGACACTTGCTCTTGTCTACTAAGGGCAGTTCACGCACACCCTCAAATAACTGGAGACAGTAATCCCCTCTTCACCACAGTCAGCCAAAATGAAGATTGAGGGCCGAGTGCAATGCCAGATTAGTGGCAGCCATAGGCAGGAAAAAACTGAGATGTATCCTTCATAAATAATTTTACTATGTGAGTGTTATGCCCTACTTGTTGGTTATGTATCAAAATGTCCAAAATAACCAGAAAATATATGAGTGCATAAAGATATATTTGTAGTGGTAAGAAGTTGATTTTTTATATGTATTAAAGTTGACTTTAAAAAGTAAATGTAATGTGTAAATTCTATATGCTGTTCACAGAACAGTAAAATTTATGACATTTATATATTGTACCATTTTAGGTCATATATGTCATAAATGAATATTGTAGAACAAAACAACATGTATAACAGCAGGGTGGTGTCCTATACGTGTAATAATGGGTGCGTGTATCAAAAGTTGTATGTAAGCTGCTGGAGGGAGAACCATAATTGAAATGAAATAGGGTGCAGCATTTGTAATTTATGTCCTGTTGAATATTGTTAGATTACACTAACACCTCATCTAATTTTTAATCATTTGTATGACTTGGCAAATCTGTATCCACCACTAACTGAACATTGCCACAGGTACTCATCACTTATGTTGAATATCAAGATTTTTTTTACCCTTTTATTTCTGACATATCATTTGGCACTGAAATAATCTTATTTTAGATGTACCACATTCTTCTTTTTCCACAACCCTGATCCAACCTAATAACTTATTTTCCATCAAATCTAAATTGGTACAGATCTGTTGCTGTGTTTCTTCTCTAATATTCATTATAACAATTGAGAAGGCTTGAGAAAAACGTAGGCCATGTGAAAAGACTGGGGTAGATGCCTTTAATTTCCATCTCTTTGTAGTGTCTGGCCCAGTACCAAATGAAGTGGTATCTCTAAAATAACCCTGACTGGACAACTGTGGTATCTTTAATGACTGCCTCATATAATGAAAGCCCTGGTGTCACAATGTGAGCCCATTAGAATCCTTTAGTTTGGAAAATGCTTTGGCTTTAAAGTAGTATGGAGTCCAGGTGTTTTACTTTATTCTAATTCCCAAGATGCTAGTTTTAGATGTTAACGTGTTCAGTCACAAACCACATGGATTTAAAACATCTCCAGGTTATTTGGGACAATCAGTTAACTTGCACACAAATTAGAAGCATTTACATTTCTAGGGATGTCAAATGATTAAAAATTAGTAACTTGGCAACAAGAAACAGAGCCACAGACTTTACAGAAGTAATCGATCTGACAGTGATGATAGATGATTTTAATTATTTATTGTTTAAATTTAATTACTATGACTCTAAACATTCAATTATTTACCACTCCCATCCTGGTGAATATCTAAATGACAAATGTGATGTTATACAGATTTCATTACTCTGTTAGTTAATGCAAAATAGTTCATTCAAGACATGTTTTGCTAAAAAATTAATTCTACTATGACGTAACATAATCAGGTCATTAAAGCATAAAGTCTTAGCAACATGTGTGTTGGTATCAAATGTTTAAAGTTAAGGTTTTTATTGATTCAGATATGCTAGATTTATTACAGGAGCATTTGCTGAACAGTATGAATCATAAAGGTTCTCAGAAACGGAGAAAGTCTTTTGGTTATAATAAACAAGGAGGCACTGATTAAAGTCATGTCTGCTCTGCTGGATGCAGATTTACTGCCTCAACATTGTTTACCAAGCCAACAGTGCATGCAGCGAAGGAAACATGAATGCACTGCAGTAAGGTTCCTGTTTATTTATTTTATCATCTTCATTATGTGCTATTGAAAAAGAAGATGAAAGTATGTACAAAACAGATTAAAAAAAAATTACTAAAATAAAAAGTCCGCTTCCAGAAGCGTTTGCAAAGAGCAGATGCCTTTCTTAAAGGTGTCAAAAGAAACACCTTTATCTTAGTTGTGTGACAACTGTTTCCAGACATTTTGTGATATTTCATTGAGGGACACGTTTCATACAAGAACGGTTTAATTTCATGTACTTTAAGCATATTTTTAGTAATATGAATTCATTATTATTTTCGAATTGCTGTATCCCATGTGCACAGCATGAACAGTAGAGTGAAAAAGAAAGTGCATCCCCTGAAATGTTTTTTTTTCTTTTTTAACAATATGTGGACATAAATATTGATCTCTGTTTAAATAGTATCTATGGATAAAGGTGATTTAATAGAAGAATTTCAGTGAATAGATAAAGGTGATTTAATAGAAGAATTTCAGTGAATGCGAAGTTTAGGCAAGGAAAAACATACTCTTTGTTGGCTTACTCAGTGGTACAAGCAACAAAGGTATGGTGGAGACACCCGAATGTTCAAATTCAGAAAGTCACACAGTGTTGAAATAAAAAAAAGAAGTAGTCGGATATCAAAGTCAATGTGAAAAACGAGTTGCAGCCCACCGTCTGTTTATTGTGTTTCAGACAATATAGCAAAAGCTGACTAATGGCATGATGGTGATGCTGTTCCAAGCTCGTCTTCAGGCACTGGCAGCACACACACCTCTGCCTTGGAAACCTCTGGGAGGCCATGTGGCTGTATGCTGACAGACTGTTCTGGAGTCACAAAATGCAATAGTGGATGCTGTAAGAGATGTGGCCAATGAACTAAGGAATATAAGGGCTGCACTAAGTGATACTGACCTCAAATTAAATTAACTGGTTAAAAAATAAATGTTGCATCTGATTACCTGTTTTTACATTCTGCTAATTACATTCAAACAAAGTTGTAACACTGTCCGATTTGGCTGAATATGTGGTGGGTCAGGTTCATCATACCACATCTCTTCAGCTAAAGGCAAGCCACGATTGTGTGCCACATTATATATGCAGCATGCTACATGTTTGTACAATGCGACACACTTTTTTGTGCACTACAGGGCAGCACATTAATAGAGTGAAAATGGTTTCTATTTACATAAGCAAATTAATTCTCTAAAGGTTCCTTTAAAGGGTAACGACAGCAGTGAGCGCCACAATGGATTGATTCTCTGCTCTTTACTTTGAGGTGACTCGCTATCCTTAAAAGTTCTGTTTGCCTTTTACCACACTAGTCAGAAAAAGCAACTGCAACTCTGCAGAGCTGTAGTTTTCATAACCTCTCCAGCTATAGATGTTGTAATACCAGGTAATTCTTTTGATGATTCATCCCTGGCTGATGTAACTTGTCCGGCTGTTTCAAAACCAATGTGCGTGCAGCTGACCACTCCAATTACATTTGGAAAACTGGACGTTGCTGTGAATTGCATTTTCATGCTATCCAGTTCAACCACAGTAAAAGGATATCTTATCTATCTGGATGACAAGCGGATAATACCACCCTATACAGCTGGCATGGCATGACTCTGTGATGTTTGTGAAATACCCGATTAGTCAGCAAGTTCACATTGTAAAGCTCATGCGTCTAAAAAAACCACAAAACTTGCAAAGGAGCAGGTAGAGCACAATTCTTTAAAGTCTGTCTTTGTAAAGCTGGCACCAGTTCAGCACACAGCTCTAAGAAAAGAGCTCTTGGAAATCGAAATCGACTTAGAAGCCAGTCATCATCATCATCATTTATAAATATGCAGTCTCTTCTAATTCTTCCATTTGCAATGTTTTATAACATGACAATGATGCTAAACACACATGTAAATCCACAAAGGAATGGCTGAAAAGAAAGAAACGGAGGGCTCTGAAATGGCTAAATCAAAGCTTAGATCCTAATCTCATTGAGATGCTATAGGTGGACTTGAAATGGGCTGTACATGCAGGACACCCCTCAAACATCACATAGCTGGAAGAATTCTACATGGAGGAGTGGGAAACATTTTCACCAGTACATTTCAGAAACTGCTAAACAGTTCTAGGGAATGTTGACTTGAGGGGGCAATACCAGCAATTTGACCTAAGGAGGTGCTTAGTTTGGATGGCATGGTGGCACAGTGGGTAGCGATGCCGCCTCGCTTCCCAGGTCCTCCCTGCGTGGAGTTTGTATATTCTCCCCGTGTCTGCGTGGGTTTCCTCCGGGTACTCCGGTTTTCTCCCACAGTCCAAAGACATGCAGGTTAGGTGCATTGGCAATTCTAAATTGTCCCTAGTGTGTGCTTGGTATATGTGCCATGTGGTGGGCTAGCGCCCTGCCCGGGGTTTTTTTCCTGCCTTGCGCCCTGTGTTGGCTGGGATTGGCTCCAGCAGACCTCCGTGACCCTGTTATTAGGATATAACGGGTTGGATGGATGGATGGGGTGCTTAGTTTTTCCTCAGGCATAAATGGCATATCTGTTCATTTTTCATTGATATATTTATTGCAAAGTCAGGTTTTCATTGTTGTTTTCTGTCAGTTATATCACATATATCTAAAGATACAGTAGAACCTCGGTTCACGACCATAATTAGTTCCAAAATTCTGGTCGTAACCCAAGGTAATTTCCCTCATAGGATTGTATGTAAATACAATTAATCCGTTCCAGACCTTATGAACTGTATGTAAATATATTTTCTTTAAAGATTTTTAAGCACAAAAATAGTTAATTATACCATAGAATGCACAGTATAATAGTAAACTAATGTAAAAACATTGAATAACAATGAGACAAACACCCAGGCTCCCTGCTCTGCTGCATGCGCAGGCTCGCTCACTCTCAGCTGCACCCGAGCCTGCTCTCTTTCTCTCTCTCTCTCTCTCTCAGCAGCATGCGAGCCTGCGCTCACTCGCTCGCTTGCTCACTCTCTCTCTCCTGCACCAACTTTATTTATTTAGTTATTAAAACTGGCCTTTTTGATGGGAGCTGTGGACCAGCTATACCACAGGAGGAAGCTGGGTTGAGAGGAGGTTACAGTTTTGAGGGAGAGTCCCTCTGCGTGATGCACCGAGAACAATGTACAGTACAGGGAGAGACTGAACACGTGCGGAAATCATTGGCGCGCACAAACCGAAAAGGAAACTGACTTATTTGTATACCGAGAGTGTGGTCGTGAACAGAGGCAAAAGTTTGCCAAAATTTTTGGTCGTAACCCCATTTGTAAGTGTTCCGAGACGTTCGTGAACTGTATAAATGTAGATCAAATTTTGATATGTCCCCATACAGTATGTTAAAAAATAAAGAAGCATTTTTACACGTCACTATAAGGGGTAGCTTAGATATCTAGAGGAATGTTATGGGGTTGGTTTTTTTTTTTTACGGCACCAAAAGCATGAAGTGTATGAAACTCCATCTCATTGTCAGGTTGTAGTTTTTCTGTGGTACATGACTTTGTAACAGAAAAGAGAAAATGGTTTTAAAAAGAAAGGCGTACATTAGTTGGTGAAAGTTTAGATAATCTCTAAGTGAGACATATATTAGTGGATAGCAGGTTCCTGTTACACTTGTTACATTAGTAACTACACTAAATTCATAAATGAGCAAAACATTGTACCTCAAGTTTAATATATGGCCATATGGACAGTTGGAAAATAACACACAGTACCTGCAGAGCTCATAATGACTATGATTAAAGTGGTTTTATTCTCTGCTGTTGAGTTAACTGCTCCTTTTGACATAAGTGACCACAGCCTTAAGAGTTAAGTTGGGCTGTCAGTTTAACATGTTGTCCATAGTGTCTCATGACAGTGTTCCAGCATTCTTGTCTCATTTAGATATGGTGTCCTTCAGACTCCAGTACTACCACCAGTGCTATTATAATTGTTGTATGTAAACATACCATTCATTTTCCGTTTCCTCCTGCTTGGTCATTATTAATCAAATGCTTTAAAATGGTCAATCTGTGAAATAATGAAAAATGACTAGTCATTAGCCCTTGGTTGTTGGGCCGGTTTGATGAATGACCACATGTTAAAAGAACGGAAATTCTGTATATAGCAATGTGATATTGTCCACTCCAAGTGCTTGAAGTTCAGATTTGCTATATTCACTCAGAATCTAATTTTAAACTCTCAACACTGATCAGTCTTTATGGTTGTGCACTGCAGCACAAACGTCTATCCTTGAAATGTAGGAATTTGCAAAATGCTAAAAAAAATTGTTTATTCATTTGCCTTTGCTATCAGACTGATAAAATAATTTTTTTCCACCTGGCAGTTAATTCAGCAGCTACCAGCAAGGATAAGCATAACCATACCATTCTAATTATCTTTTATCTAATTTTAAAATCCACCTTTTGACATAGGTAAATAGCGTAACAAAATATATTAAGCCTACACGTGGTACTGTGTATCACACTCATACAATGTACTTCTTAGAGGTGGAGTCTTTATCTATAGCTTTCCCAGGATCTCAAATGATCTACCAGCTCATACAAGAAAGACATCCCAAGATATCCCCATTCCTAGTATTTCAAACAAGGCATTTACATCATGTACATATTCCATTATGATCTTTTCTTACCCAATAAATGACAGACCCCTAAGTCATACCATCATCATATTATTCCACCAAAGTTGTGGTCACCACCCTGAAGCATAATGCTTTGCTTTTTTCTGTACCTTTTCTCTAGGACAGCAGCCTCACAGAGGTTGATTTTATGTAGGATGTGTATCAAAGGCACTATTTGTGTTCCTGTTTTTATCTCAATACCTTTAGGAGCAATAAGATCCAGAAAAACTGAACCAACCATTCATTATTTGAACCTCTCAATCCAATCCACGGTTAAAGGATCTGAAGCCCATCCCTGTAGCATTATGTGCACACCAAGAGCCAACTCTGGATGATGGAAAGGCACAAACCTACATATACACACAAATGCACACAATCATACCCAGACTTGTTCATTAGAAGCACCAGTTTACCAAACCTGTACATTTTTGGAATATTCGTGAGAAAACTAGTGCTTAAGAAAAAAGAACCAAGACAGACATAGGGCGAACATACAAAGTTGAAATTGGCACATTTGCGCATTGTGATAACTATTGTAACCACTGTGCCACACCAATACGACTGAATGAGAGTCTTAAAATGTTACTAATGGCAAGATGTACACATGTCAGGTTAAGGTTTTGTGTATATGCCACACAGGGTTTTATGGATTGTATTATAATTATAGTTTCCCGGGTCCTCCCTGTGTGGAGTTTGCATATTCTCCGTGTGTCTGCGTGGGTTTCCTCTGGGTGCTCAGGTTTCCTCCCACAGTCCAAACACATGCAGGTTAGGTGCACTGGCAATCCTTGTGTGTGTGTGTGCCCTGCAGTGGGCTAGCGCCCTGCCCGGGGTTTGTTCCTGCCTTGCACCCTGTGTTGGCTGGGATTGGCTCCAGCAGACCCCTGTGACCCCGTGTTAGGATATAGCAGGTTGGACAATGACTGACATGACATTATAAGTATTTGCAGCAGTCAAAACGTATGCTTTGGCAAATGCCATGTATAAAAAGAAAAGTAATTTAAATTAATGTATTGGTATCTAATACGAGTAGTGTACAGAAAGAAGGGATGTATACTATACTTGCTACCTTTTCCTTTCATTTGTGGTATAACTTGCAGATCATTGACTTGTTAAACTAAAGTAATTAATAAGGCATTATATCACAGAATTATCAAGCCAGAGGCCCTATGCATTTTGTGCAACAAATAGAAAATAAACATTAAATGCATAAATCCATCCATCTTTATGATTAACTCATCCAGGGCATTGTCACAGTGCAGCTGGAGCCCATCTCAGGAATCACCCATAGACAGGGCACCAGTCCATTACAGACTGAACAATTATCCAAACCCACACACACACACTCAGGCCAATTTCACAATACCAGTTAAATTTGTTTAATTTATTATTAAATTTGATTGAGAAGTAGACTGTATGTACAGGACTATAAAGACAAAGCAGCCAATGTAGAGGTGCTAAGGTATGCAGCGGAACATGCAGCATCTTAATTGCTTTGCTTTCTTTTAAAACTGCAGTATATCATCATGACTTGTTGACATGGAAGAGCAATTATTACCAATGACTTACCTGTGACGCATCATACATTATTTCAGCCGACACGCCTATTGTCCATAATTTTTGGATGATGCTAATGGCTCTTCCCATTGATGAGTAGCCCACTGCCACCACCAAGATATCACAGCAATTCCCTGAAGGCTGAGGAAAAAATATAAAAACAAAATTATTCAACACTTAACCCAAAACAAAGTGCCATATGGCTCACAAGTACACCATCAAAAATGTATTTCACTTTAAATATAAGGCAGTAAACAACAACAACAAAACAAAACAACTCTGCATCTTACACAAAACTACCTTTCAGGTGCAATGTAACCTAAACATCTGCAGTTTAAAAAAACAGATGTCAAATTACAATAATCCCTCCTCGATCGCGGGGGTTGCGTTCCAGAACCCCCCGCGATAGGTGAAAATCCGTGAAGTAGAAACCATATGTTTGTATGGTTATTTTTATATATTTTAAGCCCTTAGAAACTCTCCCACACTGTTTATAAATATTCTCCGCACAGTTATACAGTAAACCCTCGTTTTATCACGGTTAATCCGCTCCAGATAGATAAATGAATTTCCATGAAGTAGGATTCTTTATTTATTAATCTAATATTTTCGCAGTTAGAGCATTGAAAACCTGTTTTACGACCTTCTAAATACGTTTTTTAACATTATTAGAGCCCTCTAGACATGAAATAATGCCCTTCAGTCAAAAGTTTAAACTGTGCTCCATGACAAGACAGAGGTGACAGTTCTTACTCACAATTAAAAGAATGCAAACCTATCTTCCTCTTCAAAGGAGAGTGCGCGCGTCAGGAGCAGAGAATGTCAGAGAGAGAGAGAAAATTAAACAAGCAAAAATCAATAGGGCTGTTGGGCTTTTAAGCATGGGAAGCACCACGATAAAGCGGCCACAATGAAGGGATCAATGGGAAGGTAGTCTTTCAGCATTTTTTACAGGCGTGTCCGTATCTTCTAAGCAAACAGCCTCTGTGCAAACAGCCCCTCTGCTCACACCCCCTCTGTCAGGAGCAGAGAATGTCAGAGAGAGTGAGAGAGACAGAGAAAAGCAAACAATCAAAAATCAATATGGGCTCTCAGAGCTTTGAAGTGTGCAAAGCACCGCACAGGAAGCATATTGAGGAGTTTTATTTAATATGTAATACGTGCTCTGATCTACTTCTCAGCCATCCGCCAATAGTGTCCTTGTATAAAATCAACTGGGCAAACAAACTGAGGAAGCATGTACCATAAATTAAAAGACCCACTGTCCGCAGAAATCCGCGAACCAGCGAAAAATCCGTGATATACAGTGGTGTGAAAAACTATTTGCCCCCTTCCTGATTTCTTATTCTTTTGCATGTTTGTCACACAAAATGTTCCTGATCATCAAACACATTTAACCATTAGTCAAATATAACACAAGTAAACACAAAATGCAGTTTTTAAATGATGGTTTTTATTATTTAGGGAGAAAAAAAAATCCAAACCTACATGGCCCTGTGTGAAAAGTAATTGCCCCCTGAACCTAATAACTGGTTGGGCCACCCTTAGCAGCAATAACTGCAATCAAGCATTTGCGATAACTTGCAATGAGTCTTTTACAGCGCTCTGGAGGAATTTTGGCCCACTCATCTTTGCAGAATTGTTGTAATTCAGCTTTATTTGAGGGTTTTCTAGCATGAACCTCCTTTTTAAGGTCATGCCATAGCATCTCAATTGGATTCAGGTCAGGACTTTGACTAGGCCACTCCAAAGTCTTCATTTTGTTTTTCTTCAGCCATTCAGAGGTGGATTTGCTGGTGTGTTTTGGGTCATTGTCCTGTTGCAGCACCCAAGATCGCTTCAGCTTGAGTTGACGAACAGATGGCCGGACATTCTCCTTCAGGATTTTTTGGTAGACAGTAGAATTCATGGTCCCATCTATCACAGCAAGCCTTCCAGGTCCTGAAGCAGCAAAACAACCCCAGACCATCACACTAACACCACCATATTTTACTGTTAGTATGATGTTCTTTTTCTGAAATGCTGTGTTCCTTTTACGCCAGATGTAACGGGACATTTGCCTTCCAAAAGTTCAACTTTTGTCTCATCAGTCCACAAGGTATTTTCCCAAAAGTCTTGGCAATCATTGAGATGTTTCTTAGCAAAATTGAGACAAGCCCTAATGTTCTTTTGCTTAACAGTGGTTTGCGTCTTGGAAATCTGCCATGCAGGCCGTTTTTGCCCAGTCTCTTTCTTATGGTGGAGTTGTGAACGCTGACCTTAATTGAGGCAAGTGAGGCCTGCAGTTCTTTAGACGTTGTCCTGGGGTCTTTTGTGACCCCTCAGATGAGTCATCTCTGCGCTCTTGGGGTAATTTTGGTCGGCCGGCCACTCCTGGGAAGGTTCACCACTGTTCCAAGTTTTTGCCATTTGTGGATAATGGCTCTCACTGTGGTTCGCTGGAGTCCCAAAGCTTTAGAAATGGCTTTATAACCTTTACCAGACTGATAGATCTCAATTACTTCTGTTCTCATTTGTTCCTGAATTTCTTTGGATCTTGGCATGATGTCTAGCTTTTGAGGTGCTTTTGGTCTACTTCTCTGTGTCAGGCAGCTCCTATTTAAGTGATTTCTTGATTGAAACAGATGTGGCAGTAATCAGGCCTGGGGGTGGCTACGGAAATTGAACTCAGGTGTGATACACCACAGTTAGGTTATTATTTAACAAGGGGGCAATTACTTTTCCACACAGGGCCATGTAGGTTTGGATTTTTTTTCTCCCTAAATAATAAAAACCATCATTTAAAAACTGCATTTTGTGTTTACTTGTGTTATATTTGACTAATAGTTAAATGTGTTTGATGATCAGAAACATTTTGTGTGACAAACATGCAAAAGAATAAGAAATCAGGAAGGGGGCAAATAGTTTTTCACACCACTGTATATTTAGATATACTTACATTTAAAATCCGCGATGGAGTGAAGCCGCGAAAGTCGAAGTGCAAGGGATCACTGTATAATTTGTTTTAGGGACCACACTTTAAAAATAAATCATAAAAAAGGAAGAGGAGTAAAGACAGGTGATTCAAGTCACTTGCAGATGAATGTTTATTATTTTTACACTAGTCATTAAATGTCCTGATCTTCCCAGTTTCTCTTGTGTGAAAAAATCAAGTATTGTAACCATTTAATATTTGGGACAGGGAAACATGATGCAGGTCACTAAAGTGGCATTTAAAATTTTAACTATACTTTAATCTTAAATCTTCAACTTGGCCACACTGATGCCACCAACAAGAATTTAACTCTCATATAAGAGTAGGAATGATCTAAGTATGAATAATCCCATGAGCTTCGTCTGAGAGTTCAGTTACTCCTAAACAGTGCCTTCTGCCTATAATTAGTTAATTACAAATAGATTGATTTCTTATTTTTGTACTAGTCTGAAATGAGTGGCAGATTCTTGAGTGTTCTGCAGCTCTTGAATAGGTCTTTATAGCGGGGTTGATACAGATGCACAAACACTATACCCAGGGTTAACCATTTACAGTTTGCCCTCAGCCCTTTTTAGATTTCTGTTCTGCTACCTGAAAACATCTGGCACTTTTACTTCTAATTTAAAGTAAAACAAAGCCAGAATTGATGCTGGTTTTTGTTCTGTTTAGCCTTTGGCTGTTATTTATAAACATTAACAAAATGTAAAGCTGTTCATGAAGAGTAAACTTAAATCTTTTGACAGTGTTCATTTAACTTTTATTTAGGTGCAGAAATCAAGGGAGCATTAAGATCCAATTCACCAGCTGTGAGACTGCTCTGCAGGCTTTAGCTGTGAACTTGAATGGTGTGTAGGACAAACATTAGCCGTAGCACAACAACATAGACAGTAAGAGGCAGTACTTGCTGGGGGTTTAGTGTGGTGTTCTGGGGTTAAAAGTTTAAATTATGTGATGAACGAAGTTACTGAATATCAACATATACTTACTACTATATATATACTACTACTTACTACTACATATAAACTGCTCAAAAAAATTAAAGGAACACTTTGAAAACACATCAGATCTCAATGGGAAAAAGAAATCCTCCTGGATATCTATACTGATATAGACTGGGTAATGTGTTAGGAACGAAAGGATGCCACATCGTTTGATGGAAATGAAAATGATCAACCTACAGAGCCCTGAATTCAAAGACGCCCCAAAAATCAGAGTGAAAAAATTATGTGGCAGGCTAGTCCATTTTGCCAAAATTTAATTGCAGCAACTCAAAATTGTACGCAGCACTTTGTATGGCCCCTGTGTTCTTGTATACATGCCTGACAACATCGGTGCATGCTTCTAATGAGATGACAGATGGTGTTGTGGGGGATCTCCTCCCAGATCTGGACCAGGGCATCACTGAGCTCCTGGACAGTCTGAGGTGCAACCTGGTGGCATTGGATGGACCAAAACATAATGTCCCAAAGGTGTTCTATTGGATTTAGGTCAGGAAAGTGTGGTGGCCAGTCAATGGTATCAATTCCTTCATCCTTCAGGAACTGCCTGCATACTCTCACCACATGAGGCCAGGAATTGTCGTGCACCAGGAGCCACTGTACCAGCATAGGGTCTGACAATGGGTCCAAGGATTTCATCCTGATACCTAATGGCAGCCAAGGTGCCTTTGTCAAGCCTGTAGCGGTCTGTGTGACCCTCCATGGATATGCCTCCCCACACAATCATTAACCCACCACCAGACTGCTCATGCTGAATGATGTTACAGGCAGCATAATGTTCTCCATGGCTTCTCCAGACCCTTTCACTTCTGTCACGTGCTCAGGGTGAACCTGCTCTCATCTGTAAAAGCACAGGGCACCAGTGGTGCATCTGCCAATTCTGGTATTCTATGGCGAATGCCAATCGAGCTGCATGCTGCTGGGCAGTGAGCTCAGGGCCCATTAGAGGACATGGGGCCCTTGGGTCACCCTCATGAAGTCTTTCTGGTTGTTTGGTCAGAGACATTCACAGCAGTGGCCTGCTGGAGGTAATTTTGTAGGGCTCTGGCAGTGCTCATCCTGTTCCTCCTTTCCCAAAGGAGCAGATACTGGTCCTGCTGATGGGTTATGGACCTTCTATGGCCCTCTCCAGCTCTCCTAGAGTAACTGCTTGTCTCCTAGAATCTCCTCCATGCCCTTGAGACTGTGCAGGGAGACACAGCAAACCTTCTGGCAATGACACGTATTGATGTGCCATCCTGGAGAAGTTGGACTACCTGTGCAACCTCTGTAGGGTCCAGGTATCGCCTCATGCTACCAGTAGTGACACTGACTGTAGCCAAATGTGAAACTAGTGAAGAAACAGTCAGAAAAGATGAGGAGGGAAAAATGTCAGTGGCCTCCACCTGTTAAACCATTCCTGTTTTGGGGTCATCTCATTGTTGCCCCTCTAGTGCATCTGTTGTTAATTTCATTAACACACAGCAGCTGAAACTGATTAACAACCCCCTCTGCTACTTAACTGACCAGATTAATATCCCATAAGTTTCATTGACTTTATGCTATACTCTGATTAAAAGTGTTCCTTTAATTCTTTTGGCAGTAGTATATATATATATATATATATATATAGATATATATATATAGATATAGATATAGATATAGATATAGATATAGATATAGATATATATATATATATATATATATATATATATATATATATATATATATAGATATAGATATAGCATGGAATTTATAAAAACACAGTGATTACTTTTTAACACGGTTCCACTGCTTCTGTACAAAGTACTTAAATTTAAAACAGCTTTGCCAGCTTCCTGATGTTGCCTAAGCTAAGTGTTTTTTTTTTTCTTTTCTCTCTTTTACACTTTGCAGCTTTTTCTTTGACGTCACTTTTCATTTAAACATTATTGACACTGACCAGCAAGCTACGCGGTCATTTTAACAGCTCACAATTTTATGAGTGCAATTATGTGTTTCAATTATATTTCATGCAATGTATTTTGACAATAAATGTTATTCTTTCAAATACCCTAAAATAGATGGCATTCTGTATGCTTGCTTCTTGGTAATTCAAAATTTAAAATGCTTTTTTTAATAAAATAAAATAGTAATTTTTATTTTAGCATTCAAATGCTTCAGAAAGTTTTTTCAGAAGATAGTGTTACCAGCTTCTGAAAAAATACCAAAACTAAGGAAGGGTGAACTTTAAAAAGATCTTACTGGGTCCTCCATACTGGCAACAGCGGCACAGATCTTATCTAGAGCCAGGCTTGCTCCTACAGCTGAAGGAATTGGTCCTGGTGCCTCAGGTCCTCTGAACTGCAAAAGCTTAGAAAAGTCATATGACATATACATTAATGAATGATCTTACAAGAAAAAAAAAACAAAACAAACAATCATTAGACCCTCCTAACCAAGTAGCATGGAAATATCCACATTATAAGTACAAATTGTCAAAAAAATATGTTGTCAGCTAAATGAAAAAAATAATGTTCTTTAAAAACTCATTCAACACTCTAAATTTTGTCATATGCAATTTATAAAGAAGATTACCAAATGGTCATATCTTCCTCCAGCTGCCACAATATCTGGTACAATCCTGTGTCTTCGTTTGACAAAAGCTACAAATTGAAAGATCACCCCACAGTGATGCTGTACTTTGTAGACTAGACCAAGATTAATGACCACCTGCAAGGGTAAATAAAAGTGTAAGGCAGTGGCTAAACGCATTCCCCTCTAATTCATGATTTCATTGCAGGACAGGAGTGTGTGTTTTTTTTTTTTTGCAGATGCTGTAGACAGGTACCAAGTCAGTTATACATTCATGCACCTTAACTAAAAGTCGGTGTTGTCAATATTCCATTGAGACAGTGGTCAGTATTTGCTTTAGAAAGCCTGTTATGAAGAAAAAGGTTTGTCCATCATGGTATGAATACAAAAGGTGACTGGCATCTATCTCTAAATATTATCAAAAAAAGGAGTATTAAAACAACATGTTTCAAACACTAATGATTAAGCAGTACAATTTTCAAACTGTGGTTTTTAGATGTCACAGAACATATTATAATTGATAGTTTCATCAGATAACTATAAGAAATATACTTTCATTAAGCAGTGAATGGCCAAACCTTACATGCTTTGTTGAAATCACTGCTTTGCTTATTGGCATTACAAATACATAACAATATAGTCTGATAATCGATTACTCCAGGCATTGCTAGACATCAAGTTAATTATAATACCAGTATGCACTGTTAATTCCAAATGCCATTGTATCTTAATTAAGATAATTAAAATTTGCCCTTGTACATGTCTTAAAAATGTACATCTACCTCTCCAGATGTCAAATTCCTGATTTATAATTGTAAATTAATATTTTTTTTACTAATCATCTATTAAACGTTTTAAAAAAGTTGAATGATCTAAATACATATACAACAGCAATGTAAAGAAGAATCAAGAAAAAGTTTTTAACAACCTGCTGCTTTATGCCCAGTTTTTTCAGAAGTCCTGTGAGCTCTTCTAGATCTTTGAGGCCCTGCTTTGCCAGTTGAGAAACAGCAGTCTTCTGTTTTGTTAAGGTGTTTATTAAAGGGCTTAGCTCCTGGAGATCCCCTTTCTGTTCTATGTATTTGTACAGCGTCTGCAACTGAAACATCACATGTTCACGAGTATGCTGAAAGAGTCCAGCACATCTGAATCAACTAGTTCTTGTGAGAATTTCTGGAATAAATAGAAGCTGATCTCTGTTTGTTTGCATAGTAGATTTTTCCAGGTCCATAACTTTTTGCCACCCTTGTACCACCTTCATAGTACTACTTCTGTCCCAGAGGTCTGCAGGGTCCTTATATTTTTCACTGGGTATCACTATTATCCTAGAAAGTAAGTGATGTTGGGTTGGCGAGTATAGTTTAAGTTAGGGCAGGCAGTTCAGAAAATGTTGTGGACACCCAAAGTTTAAATGATCACAACTTGTAATACTGAGGGTAGCATCCTTATATATAGACTCTTAGGCATGTCATGATGCCATGTTTGGTGCAAGACGGCAAGCTTTATTTGAAAATGTAGGGAAACACCACTGACAGGATAGGAATTATTCTTGGATCTTAAACACCTAAAGAGTGATTATTTATATTCTTTAATATGAATATTCTTATATTTATTTTCTTATAACCCCATGAGAATCTGTTGCCCAATGCATATTTAAGAGGGAAACATGACTTATTACAATAAGGCAATTTTTCATAATGCCATAGATTTTTTTTAATCATACAAATTAAAGAAAAGCAGCAAATAATATTTAACACTAGAATTACCCAGAGCTTATGCGAAAACTCGTAAATCCGGCCCACCTTAAATCCGTTCGCACCTCTCCGTCAGCGTCTTTTGTCCTATAAATGTACCGATTAAGACAAGCAGCCTGCTATTCCATCCCCCACCATCACAGAACGTTCACTAAGTTCTCATAGCTCATGCCTTGTTTGATTATCTGGGAGTGAACTGCTGGAGTTTTAGAGTGGAAATAATAGATTGTTATTTGGAACACATGCATTTCATGTGTGTTCCGTTTCTACAGTAATCTGTGTAAACACATTGTTAAAACAGAAATTTTTATATTTTAGTAATAAATGTTACAAAATGTAGGCATAAACTATAGAATGTGTGAAGCCTGAAGTCCAAAGATCAAATAAACACTTTCACAAAAAGTTCAAGGACGATACAACAGCTTCCGTGGCATAGCGGTAATACAGTGGTGTGAAAAACTATTTGCCCCCTTCCTGATTTCTTATTCTTTTGCATGTTTGTCACACAAAATGTTTCTGATCATCAAACACATTTAACCATTAGTCAAATATAACACAAGTAAGCACAAAATGCAGTTTTTAAATGATGGTTTTTATTACTTAGGGAGAAAAAAAAAATCCAAACATACATGGCCCTGTGTGAAAAAGTAATTGCCCCCTGAACCTAATAACTGGTTGGGCCATCCTTAGCAGCAACAACTGCAATCAAGCGTTTGTGATAACTTGCAATGCGTCTTTTACAGCGCTCTGGAGGAATTTTGGCCCACTCATCTTTGCAGAATTGTTGTAATTCAGCTTTATTTGAGGGTTTTCTAGCATGAACTGCCTTTTTAAGATCATGCCATAGCATCTCAATTGGATTCAGGTCAGGACTTTGACTAGGCCACTCCAAAGTCTTCATTTTGTTTTCTTCAGCCATTCAGAGGTGGATTTGCTGGTGTGTTTTGGGTCATTGTTGTTGCAGCACCCAAGATCGCTTCAGCTTGAGTTGACGAACAGATGGCCGGACATTCTCCTTCAGTTGTTTTTGGTAGACAGTAGAATTCATGGTTCCATCTATCACAGCAAGCCTTCCAGGTCCTGAAGCAGCAAAACAACCCCAGACCATCACACTACCACCACCATATTTTACTGTTGGTATGATGTTCTTTTTCTGAAATGCTGTGTTCCTTTTCGCCAGATGTAACGGACATTTGCCTTCCAAAAAAGTTCAACTTTTGTCTCATCAGTCCACAAGGTATTTTCCCAAAAGTCTTGGCAATCATTGAGATGTTTCTTAGCAAAATTGAGACGAGCCCTAATGTTCTTTTGCTTAACAGTGGTTTGCGTCTTGGAAATCTGCCATGCAGGCTGTTTTTGCCCAGTCTCTTTCTTATGGTGGAGTTGTGAACACTGACCTTAATTGAGGCAAGTGAGGCCTGCAGTTCTTTAGACGTTGTCCTGGGGTCTTTTGTGACCCCTCAGATGAGTCATCTCTGCGCTCTTGGGGTAATTTTGGTCGGCCGGCCACTCCTGGGAAGGTTCACCACTGTTCCATGTTTTTGCCATTTGTGGATAATGGCTCTCACTGTGGTTCGCTGGAGTCCCAAAGCTTTAGAAATGGCTTTATAACCTTTACCAGACTGATAGATCTCAATTACTTCTGTTCTCATTTGTTCCTGAATTTCTTTGGATCTTGGCATGATGTCTAGCTTTTGAGGTGCTTTTGGTCCACTTCTCTGTGTCAGGCAGCTCCTATTTAAGTGATTTCTTGATTGAAACAGGTGTGGCAGTAATCAGGCCTGGGGGTGGCTATGGAAATTGAACTCAGGTGTGATACACCACAGTTAGGTTATTTTTTAACAAGGGGGCAATTACTTTTTCACACTGAGCCATGTAGGTTTGGATTTTTTTTCTCCCTAAATAATAAAAACCATCATTTTAAAACTGCATTTTGTGTTTACTTGTGTTATATTTGACTAATGGTTAAATGTGTTTGATGATCAGGAACATTTTGTGTGACAAACATGCAAAAGAATAAGAAATCAGGAAGGGGGCAAATAGTTTTTCACACCACTGTATTTGCGGTACTGAGGCAGGTAAACAGCAAGAGTCTAGGGACACCGACAAAAGCTCAGAAAATAACAATCCACAGACATAATAAAAACTAATAATTAAACATAATTATAACTATTATAGCATGGATGAAAACTTACACTTCTTGTTGAAAGTGACAAGTTGTAAAATTTGGCTTCCACTTCTTGTCTTGTCAGCTTCTCACTCTGCAGATAGACAGATAGATGTAGTGTTAGCAACTGAAAAAAATCACATGTGAGAAATGCAACAGTAGACCATTTTGGTGATCCGGACCATCTATGTTTTAATGACAAACCTGTCTTATAAATGGCTGTTTACAGGAAGTAATCACTAAGAATGTTTATGGAAACCAGTGGGGTTCCCATTTCTCTAGTTTTTTTTTTTTTATTCTTTCCATTAGACAGCATTTTACTAATGCCTCATGATAAGCTCTTGAGTCATGTCAACTTTTTTGAAAGTTATGTTATGTTCTGTTATTCCCTATATTTTTTTCATTCTTGTAATCTTTTATGGAATATGAATGTAATACAATAACATTTATTATTACACAATATAAAATTTACAGTCTGAGGTTGCTGAAAGAAAAAAAAAAAACACAGGCTTTCATATTTCGTAAACTTGCTGAACTGATTCTGATATTTTGGTGCACCAAGAAAAGCATGTGGGACAAAATGGTGTGGAGACAGTTAAACACAGGAAAAATAAGCAAGGTGGCTAATGCATGCAGCTAATTAAAATTAATTTGGTGAATTCTTATGAACCAGTTGAAAAGAGTGTACTGTACTTTAAAATACTATTAGCTTTAAGTTTTGTACCTCATAAGTGCTTGTACATGCTTTCCCTCCAAAACTAGAGGCAAACAGATTAAGAAATGTCCAGCTTAATTGCCAGCTGCAATACAATGTGTAGATGGATGCCACATTTAGACGTTTTCTGGGGGATTGTACATAATGTGGCCCAATAAAGTGCACAGTAAAGTTACCCTTTCATTTATGGTTTTGTGTTTTCTCTCCATTTAGCTTTTCTCCCTGCATTACATGCTTTGTTCTGCCACATTTCTGTGTTTCATTTGCATCATTTTTGTAAAAAATAATTTCTTTCCAGTAAATTTGACCATCTTTCAAAAGTGGCTTTCATTCAAACTGAAATTATTTTTATACCATATTATATTTATACCATTTTTATATTTAAATGTTTGCTACATATAAGGGATTGTGAAGTAACTGAAAAAAATCTTCCAACGTTCTGAATACAGAAATCATATACTCCGACGTTGACTGTTCATAGAGGCGTGTTTCTCGTGAAGATGAATCGCCATATGCAGCGTGTAAGATGGTTTGCGAGGGGTATCCCATGGGATCCTTAAAACATTCCTTTACAACGGAGGTTAAAACACAATGAAATAAGCAGTCTTTAAAAACCGAGTTTTCGGTTACGACGCTTGACTACGTGCACCATAGCAAACTGTTTTACACGCTACATACAGCAATTCGCCTCCGCAACAAACGTGTCTTCTTAGATGCTCCTGCACTTTGTACACACCCCCTTCCCACCTCGCTACTACTGTGGTCGGGTGAATTATATATAGAAAGGCAGCCAAAACTGCACAGAGCAATGAAAAGTCTACGTGAGTCACAGGTGCATCTGGACTGTGCAAAGACGACAACGACTTGAGTGACGAGCTGGAGGTGGAGGTGGGCACATGAGCAGGCAGTGCATACTGAACGAGAAATCAGCAGACTAGCATGACATAGGGAGCGGAATGGACGTCCTTCTCCTCTCCTCCCGTTCCATCCTCCGCGCCTGAGCGCCGCACGGACGATTGTGTGTTGGTTCGTTCTGTGCATTGGTTGAAACCCAATGAAGGAAGTAGTCTTGAAAAACCAATAAGCCCTGTGCCTCTGTTTCATTACCGTCTCACCTGCTTCACCAATGCAGGCCCTGCAACAATCGAGACGCTCTCTCAGCAGCTGACCTTCTCTGTGCCTGACCGGTTCACACAGAGTCACCACATGACCAGGCGGTGTGTATGCTTTGAGAACGAGGGTGGACACGACAGGACTATCTAAGAAGATGCATGTTTGTCCCGGATGTAAATCGCTGTATGCAGCGTGTAAAACGCTGTATTGTATGTTGCCCTCTCCGGAGTTACATCTTTTCATTCACCTACAGTTGTATACAGTAATCCCTCGCTATATCGTGCTTCAACTTTCGCGGCTTCACTCTATCACGGATTTTATATGTAAGCATAACTAAATATATAACGTGGATTTTTCGCTGCTTTGCGGGTTCTGCGGACAATGTGTCTTTTTACTTTCTGTACATGCTTCCTCAGTTGGTTTGCCCAGTTAATTTCATACAAGGGACGCTATTGGCGGATGACTGAGAAGCTAACCAATCAGTGCACTCAGTTAAGTTCCTGTGTGTTGAATGCAGTGTTAACCAGGAAGTCTCGTCTCGCTCATTCAGCATCAACGCGTTTCGCTGTGTAAACAGTTAACTTTTGTGCTCTTTTGTGTTTATCTTTGTGCATAGTCAAGCCCTTCATTATGGCTCCAAAATGATCTGCTACTGCTTCAGGGGCCGTGCCCAAGCGCCAACGGAAGATGTTAACAATTGCCGAAAAGGTAACGCTCTCCTTTGTTGTGCAGCAGTAAGTTGCAGTACTTAGTACATGTACGTACGTTTAGTGTCACTGCACACACATTTACTGTATACTATTTTTCTTGCATTGTACGTATTTATTGCTGGTGGCCTGTCTATCGTAATGGCTGTAACATATGTGATATCGGAGACACTCGATATCTTTAAAATAATATTTAGGTTTTACTGTATATAAACAGTGTGTTTATATAGATAATTTCAATGAATCTTACTTAATATCTATTATGCTGTATAACTCTGCGGGGAATATTTATAAACAGTGTGGGAGAGTTTATAAGGGCTTAAAATATATAAAAATAACCATACAAACATATGGTTTCTACTTCGCGGATTTTCACCTGAAATGCAACCCTCGCGATTGAGGAGGGATTACTGTACACAATGAAGTGAGCAGTCTTTAAAAAAACAAGTTTTCGGTTACAACGCACGACCGCGTGCACCATAGCAAACTGTTTTACACGCTACATACAGCAATTTGCATCCGCGACAAACATGCGTCTTCTTAGATGCTCCTGCACTTTGTACACACCCCCCTCCCACCTCGTTACTACCGTGGTCGGGTGTCTTGGTGGATTATATATAGAAAGGCAGCCAAAACCGCACAGAGCAATTAAAAGTCTACGTGAGTCACAGGTGCATCTGGACTGTGCAAAGACGACAATGACTCAAGTGACGAGTTGGAGGTGGGCACATGAGCAGGCAGCGCATACTGGACGAGAAATCAGCAAACTAGCATGACAGAGGGAGCGAGTGGACGTCCTTCTCCTCTCCTCCCGTTCCACCCTCCGCGCCTGAGAGCGGCACGGACAATTGTGTGTTGGTTCGTTCTGTGCATTGTTACAATGTTGCTTTTCTTGCTGATTTATTACATTACTGATTTTTCAAATGTTAATTTTCTCCCTGTGCTTAAAAATTATTAAAAAACCAACCTGATTATGCGTATGGTATGCTGCGGGTTGGCTAGTGAATAGTATTTGAGCAAGCGATGGACTCTTACTTATCAGTCTAAAGTAAACAAGTGGGACTTGGTGTCTGAAGCCAAAAAATCACTTTATGTAAACCTGACATGTTCATGTCATAAGTGCATATTTGCATTAACAATCTTAATTTTACAATAGTGTATCAATTGTTAACAGATTTTAAATTGGTGTGCAACAAATTGGAGTTGTCAGAATACCTATGAGAGTGGATTTGAAAAAAACAGTTCAGCACACTGCTCTAATGTGGATACACCATTCATACACTCTGAGGTGCACAGACATTGTGTCACTTCATACCTTCAGTACATGTCTAGTTTGCACTGTGCAAGTTAAATTGAATTTCATATGGATTTGATATATCAGTTAAAGTTTTATTAATGTGTTAGCCACTATAAAACTAACAAAGGCCAAGCTGGAGTTCTGCTTCTACTTATTAAACAACAAGACAGCTGGAGTAATAGTGGGGTTAACTGGCAGCACACATTTTTTGCTGCACTTCTCTCAGGGCCTGAATTTTTCAGTGCAGTTTTGTCCTGTGTGCTTATGTCTTGCCACCCTTTATTTTATTTTGTCGTTTTATACACTATAACACACTACTAATCCAAGATAGTGATAGGGCTTTTCCAAGTGAACATAATTAACCAGTGAGCAATTTATTTTACAGTATAAGAAAGAAAATTGCTTTATCCAACATTGTGTGCACTATTAACAAGAACTCTGAAGTTAAGAACTACGATAACAGTTTAAAAAAAAAAACAAATTTATTAAAATCTAAGTTGTGGGAAAAGCTTGGACATGTGGTCAGTAGTGTCTGGAAGCTTTTGTAGATTTAAATGGTATGAGTTTAGAGAGTTGTCTCCAGTGCAGTTTTAAAATGTGTTACTCAATGTCTACAATAAACTGAAGGACAATGTATGCTTCAGAGAGTGGCTTTTCTTTCCTTGTGGTGAACATGAAATTCTTATACAGACTTGTCTAGATAGTAGTGTAAATGGAAACTGAATATAAAGGATATAATATTGGAAACTGAGTTAATTACAATTAGTGCTGGGCAGCAATTAATCGCAGACAATCACATTGTTATGTGCAAAATTCAATAATGAACTCAAAAGTAGTGTATTGTGTGTATTTGATTTGCAAACACTTTAAAACAAATAAGGTGCTTTTTAACAACAGTATTCCCTTTACATAGTAGCAGTTAAAATATTTCTTGTAAATCTCAACTTAAACATTAGTGTAATCAAATCAAATATAAAACCAAAGCCAATTGCCACTGCTAGGGCATTAATGTTTAATCTAGTTTGTTTCTAGGTATGTCAGAGGATTGGGACTTTGTGAAGTGTGGTCCAGCCTCACATGGGGAGGCAAAATGGGTGGGTGGGGGGACTAGGGGGGGAGAGAAAGAGAGCAAGCTATCTCTAATCAATCCTTTTAATCCTTATTAGTACCTTAAGGTCAAAGCTGTCTCACTTTCAGTTAAGACTATAAAATGACATCAAAAATTCAGAATCAATGTCTCCATGACCGGACAGTTATCTTTGTGAGCTGG
Source organism: Polypterus senegalus (assembly GCF_016835505.1). NCBI lineage: Eukaryota > Metazoa > Chordata > Cladistia > Polypteriformes > Polypteridae > Polypterus > Polypterus senegalus. Next base: position 51,481,479 of record NC_053171.1, read on the forward strand.
AATGTTAAAGGCCTGAATCACGAATTAAAGAGAAAGAAAGTACTGTCTCAACTAACAGGTTTAAACGCTAAAATAGTATTTTTACTGGAGACCTATTTATTAAGAAAAGATTAGTTCTGCTTAGATTAGTTAGACTGCACTGCCCAAATGTTCCATTCCAACTTTACAAAGATAACAAAGATTAAGGTGTGGGAATTCTTATCCATAGAACAGTCTCATTTGTAGTATCAGATGCAATATCTGACCCTGAAGGCAGATATGTGATTGTCATGGGTAATTTATTTAACTGTAAAGTCCATCCATCCATCCATTTTCCAACCCGTTGAATCCGAACACAAGGTCACAGGGGTCTGCTGGAGCCAATCCCAGCCAACACAGGGCCCAAGGCAGGAACCAATCCCGGGCAGGGCGCCAACCCACCGCAGGACACACACAGCCACACCCACACACCAAGCACACATTAGGGACAATTTAGAATCACCAATCCACCTACCCTGCATGTCTTTGGACTGTGGGAGGAAACTGGAGTACCCAGAGGAAACCCACGCAGACACGGGAGAACATACAGACTCCACGCAGGGAGGACCCGGGAAGTGAACCCGGGTCTCCTAACTGCGAGGCAGCAGCGCTACCACTGTGCCGCCCCTAACTGTAAAGTGATTTTGATAAATGTTTATACACCCAATGTGGATGATAGGGATTTCATCCAAAATGTATTTGCATCCATTCCCAATGTGAACACTCACAAAATTATAATGGCTGGGGACTTTAATTGTGTTTTAAATCCAGACCTAGATAGGTCTCCTGTCACAGGGGGGATGACATCTAACATTGCCAAGAAATTACACAGTTCACTTAGAGGATTTGTGCAGACCTTTTTCAAAAACTGGCAGGATCTAATCAATAACAATTTAGAATAAGTTTTTAAAGCACTGAGGAAGCAGATTCTCTCCCCTTTTCTTTTTCTTCTCCATTTATCTTTATTCACTTATTAATTCATCTATGTACTTATTTTTATTAGCTTTAAGTTTTACTCTGCTGGCCATGCTCTCTTTTTCAGGGGTGGGGGTTGATTTGTTTTTGATCCTATTTTTGTAAAAATTGATCTGTTTGCATGGAATGTTGCATGATTTCAATAAAATCAAAAAAATTAAAAAAGAAAAACAAGTTACCCTCAGAATCCAGAGCCAAGATCATAACATGTTGCTGCCTGTTGTGCCTGCTGTCGGCGCCAGTTTGCAGTTTGCGGCAGCAGTTCAACAGCCAGCAGGAATGCACGGTGGGCTGGTTGCCTGGCTGTCATTGTGAGACAGGTGGACGCAAGTGGCTGTTGCAGTGAGATGCAATATGATTTGTACCTGCTGTCATCGTAAGTGTCTGTCCTCCCAGGCGAACGCTGCCATAGGTACATCAGCTACATGAATGTGTTCAGCACCACAGTCAGCTGGGGACCAATCCGCTGATGCTGGTACCTCACTTTCATTTTTGCCCTACATCTCCAGATCACTTGCATCAAAATTGGAGTCCAATTCAGAGTTAATACAAAAAAGTTTTGCTTTGACCATTCACTTTGGTGTCTCTCCACATGCCATTTTAGAAGCTGTTTGCTCTTCGTTGCTCATGCACGCGCAGGGAATCGAGGTCAAATCAACAAAGCTAACTTTCCTTCTAGCAAAATCGTATCGAAAAGTGCTGTAACAACAAGATCACTGATCTCTATTGATTGCTAGTGAGACTGAGGCTTTCAAAATAATAATAACTAGGGGGCTTGCTCTGCTCCCCCACCCCTGGGTTTGGTTTACCGGATATGCAATTTAAAGAGATTGTTATTTTCGTGAGAATTGTTAAATATACATTATTTTCACTTTTACTTTAAAACCTTTGTAAAAACAATACTTGTCCTTTATTTCTGACCCTGGGTGTGGTTAAATCTCTTTCTCGCAGGACTTATAATGCTGCTCACATTGTGAAGGGGAGTCGGTTGAACGCACGCTAAGGAAAAGTGGTCGGATCATCTTCTGGATTGCTGCTGCTGCTGGCGAGTTGCTTGTTCTGCTTGTCGCACTGTGCGTCAATCATTTAAAAGCCTCTACAGCAGCTGTCCTTTTGCCACTTTGCGTCTCTGCCGTTCGCATTGTGAAGGGAACAGGGGAGACGGGAGTGACTGAACGCACGCTAAGGAGAAGCAGTCAGATCATCTGCTGACTTGTTACTGCCAGCGAGCTGCATGTTCTGCTTGTCGCTTTTCATTGTTTTAAGAGCTGGGAGCACATGAAGTGTGTCATTCCTCCAACTGCTAGGTTAGATGTCCGTGAACTTGTTTTAAATGTTGTCTCACTGCCTTGTCTCGCGTGATGTTAAAGTGTCTCTCGCGGGACGTCAAATTGTCTTCCAAGAAGATCACATCTCGTCTCCCTCCCAAGATTTTTTTTTAATAATAGAGAGATAACAAAAACTGCATTAACACACGATAAAATAATTGCCGGCATTAATTAATGTGTTAACGTGATAATAAAGCGTAACTTGCCCAGCCCTGATTACAATTAATTTTTCAAATAACAGAAAATGAAATCTGTAGCAAATTGTACTTCTTACATTTGTGACATTCAAACTACTCAGTATTTTGTGTGTATATACCTCACAGGCTGTGGATGCCATGCTTCTGCTAATTTTAAGATAGAACTTTAACACTTGAACAGTCTGCACATGTTACTTTTCACTTACATTTAATCTCCATGCAGTGGTTAATTTGAGATTAATTTTTGATGCATCCTTCATGACGGTTAACAGCAATGGTTCTCAAGTCTCAAGTTTAGTCCTGAGGGCCCTCCTGTGGCTGCAGGTTTTGTTCCAACCGGTTCATCAATCAATGAATCATTCTTACTTTCCTATTAAGGAGTTTGTCCCCTTAATTATATCAAAATACTGACAATTATTGACAAGCAAAGCAGAAACTAGGGCAAGCGACACTGTCTGCTAAAGGGCATCCATTTTAGAGTTAGCCACTTCTGTGCTCATTAGTAATAATGTCAAAAATAATTAGAAATTAAAAACAGCAAAATGGTAAAAAGCAAAAATGATTTATGTACCTAAATTTCTACTTTGTTCAGTAAAACTACATATCCAGTTTGTAATTTCCAGATTGATACCAAAGTACCAACTGTAAGAAATGTCTTGCTTTATTAATGTAGATGTCCAATTAAAAGAAGAAAATGGCTAGAATGTAAATCTGCAGCCTCAGAGGGCCTCCAGGACTGAACTTCAGAATGACAGGGTTAGAGAAAAATAATAATACTTTGGACAAATAGCAATTAAATATTAATATTATTAAACATTGTTTATGAGATATTGAAAATTTTGTCATTGTGTTGGAGCTCAGGTATATGAATATACTTTTCAAATAATCATAGATATCCTTATAAAATAAATGTAGACCAATGCCCAGTTAGCCAGAAGTTATAGTAGTTTGGGTGTTTTTGTTATTTAATGTAAAAACTAGCTAACTGTAGCCATTCCTGGCATTACATTGACCACAGACATCTCAAGTCTTAACATCTACTGTATGCATAACTGAGTTTAATAAACCTTACAGTAGTTAAGATGCTGAATACTGCAGTAACACAAATGACACTTTGGCAACATAAGCATAACTAAACGGACAATAATGGAGAACAATGCATTGAAGAGATGGATTACATCTCTCGCTTAATGAAGAGTCATTATGAACTATAGAAATTGCTTTTTTTCCAACTCCTTGTATAATTAAGAAATATTAACGCTGTTTTAGAAGTAGAAAATATGCCATGAACACAACTAGATGCATTAATTTGCTTTATGAGAAAATCCTTAAGAAAGTAGGAAGTAAAGAGAATCCATACCATGGCATCACAAAGAATGGTTGAAGACTGGCCTAGTTTGTCTTCAGGGATTCCACTGTGCAACATTATAGCTTTAAGCAGGCTAGTGTGGTTCAGGTAAATACTGTAGTTTCTTTCCTGGTAAAACAAGATTTATTAGTGAAGTAGACAATATATTGGCTTTGGAAATACTAAAGAAACTACTCAATTTTTGTGGTTTGTGAAGATTTAACAAATCAAATTCTATTAAGATGACCCTTAGAACAGTTGCTTTTCTATATGTGGGATGTTTCCTCAAATACACAAATTCTTGATTTTTCTGAAGAGCACTGTGTGTGTGTTGTTTTTAGACATCTAATCCTCTTTTTAGGTCAGTGATGCCACTCAAGGAATAAGAGCAGCACAAAAGTATTTTCTAATTCAAAGGAGTGTCAACTGGCACATTTATGTAAATTTTTAAAACTAGTCAATTACATTTATAAATAGATCACTACCAGGTTTCAGCGTGCTAACTTAGGACCATTGTGTCCTAATCTAAGAGAGCCATTATTAGCCTGGAAAATAAGAGAAAAATAATTTAGTGTGGATACATTCAAAATTTGATTGAACTACTCTTTTTATAAATATTTGATAAGATATAAGGCAATTAAACCAGCTCCTTAAAAACTATATTATGGTGTCTTCCTTAATAAAAGGATAAGTATTTGTGCATCTCTCTGTGCCCTCCCCGATTACTATGTATCTGTAATTTCCATAAATGGTGCATCACTGACATTAACACTGCTTTCACAAATCCCATACAAAATGGCATCTAACAGAGACATGTTCATTGCGTGGTGCACTACAAACATTAATGACAACATCTATGTTGATTACCTAGATTTCAACCTGTCTTAGACGGGTAGCACAGCTAGTTAAGTTAAATTGTTTACTACCTGTAGTACAGGAAACTCCTGAATGATTTCTGAAATGGTATATATTGTCTCTGCGTCTGGTAGAAGGCTGTTTGTGGTTGATGTAACAATATCAAAGGCACATTCCAGTAGTTCTCTGGGGTGAGAGCGGTCTATCTTTCTTGGACGAAACACTCTCTCTATACAGTATCTGTTGAGGAAAACATTAAAGTTGAATCAAAGCAGAAAAGATTAAATACAGGCTGTTAAAAATCAGCCACTGCAATAAACTTAAATTTAGTCAAAGTTGGTGCTTATATGGCAGTATATTCAGCAGAATGCAACATACTTTGTGGTGTAATAAACAAATTAAGGATTTTAGTCCTTACTATCTACAAATATTTGCACACAATAACAAATCAAAAAGAAAAATAACGCAAACTTGGAAAGGTTCTCTCATGCGTCTTATTATACAAAGCAAACTTACAAATGACTCCTGCCTATGAAAACTACTGTATATATTCACATATAAGTCGGGTCTTGAAACCGGAAAAATAGATTATAAAATCACACCCCGACTCATACGCTCGTTCAAAAATGTGACACTTAATTTTTATTTATTTATTTTTTTTTACATCTTACTTGCTTCCTCCAATCTCGCATCAGTTTCTCAGACGCATTTTTTTGTAGCAGCACAGTTACCAATTTCTTTTGCAACTTCAAAAACTTTAAATTTAAAACCAGCTTCATATTTTCTTCTGATCGAAAGCTCCATTGTAGATAAAGGAAGCTCTTACAATAAAGATGCATGAGGGTGTGAGATACACAAAACAATGCAAACGTCACTTCAGAATAGTTCAGTATTACTGTGTGGTCACATAGGCACAATACATAGAAAAAAAAGGCTCCGTGGTTACTCTCTCAGGTGGGCGTTAACATATCATAATCTCTTGGACCAATAGTGTGCGTTTTCCGCATTTGACTTATATGACTGACATTATAAAATAACAGAAATTATACAATAAAATCAAGTCCGAACTTATCCGCGAGTATATACGGTAAATATGTGTAATACAAATAAAGAAATGTTATCTAAGTTACATTTGGGGGAAAAAAGAAAACTTTAATAGCTAGAGCTAACTGCCACGAATCAGAAGATATTCTACAAATAAGAGGATAAACTGATTAGCGAGAAGTTACAATGGTTCTAATATTTAATCTCAACATATGTTTGGATGTCATGGGGGTCTGACTTGATAGTTGCACATTTCCACAGTCAAACATTTCTGGATCCTAAAATATACGATTCAATATTATATTAAAAGAATTCTGCTGAATCAACATTATTGATGAGTTTGATTATTAGAGGACTTACATTAGGTGCTCATGTCGCCTCTCTGTTTAATAATAAAGAGAAGCAATTGCTTTGATGTGTAAATGTGTGATACTCAGTAGACATGCATCAAGAAACACTACTGGGGCTCCTTCATTCCTTCAGCAATACACCTATATAGTACCTTACTGTGATTGCTCACTTATCAAGTCAGAAGTTTTTTCTTCTTTTTTATAATACTTGTGTGTGTTTGACAGGGATTGTTGTTTGGTATTATTTTTTGAGATTCTGTAAAAAGATAAATTTCCTCTTGGAAAAAGTAAAGTGCTGTCTATTACTCTATGCTTTTAAGACCAATGGTACATTTAGTTACCTTTCCCTGCAAAGCTTCTAACACTGTGTAGTATGGTAACTCCATGTGAGATCTAACTAGCACATCATTACGTTTAAAAAAAAAATCTTTGATTCATATTAAACAGTTTTTGCAATTTAATCTTAATGTTTTATTCAGCTCTTTAGTTGCCTGTTTTGCTTGGAGGATGAGGCTGTTGTGCCTTCGTCTATCCATCCATCATTTCCAAGCAGTTTATTCAGTTTAGGGTTAAGGGAATCAGTGCTTTTACCACTGAAGACCAATCCTGGACAGGATTGCCAGTTCATAGCAGGTAATACCTATACACACATCCCCACACAATTATGTACAGAAGAGACTTGAGCAGAAGGCAGGCCAAACTCACATCTGTGTAATGTGGTGTATTGCTGTGAACTCACAAGGCAACACATCTCTGTTCACATATTTGCACTGTGGTGACCTACCAGTGGTCAGCAACAAACCCACAACATCTGGCTCAGAAGTAGTCTTCTTATAGTGTAAGCTAATAGGATAACTCCTAGTCTCGGCCTTACAGAGACACTTCTGATGATGTCAGCCAAGTTGTGTCTGTCTCATCCCGCACCTTTTTCTGAACAACACCGCTACTACAGAGGGGACGCTGCGGAGAAGGTTTGCAGGGTTAATTTTCATGGAGTCACCATTACTGATCAGCCAACACAGACACAACACATTACACCCTCACGTTGTCACCATTTCTCCTCTGTTAATTCTCTGCTTTCCTGTCTATAGTACTATGCAGTAACTTAACAAGTTAAACACAATCCATGTACTGAGCAGTAAATATAATGAAATAATGAGTAATCGGCATGTCCCTATGATTTATGCTTTAAGTGGCTTTGCGTGTACATACTGGTAGTAAATGCTATGTTTTCACTCTATATTCAGAATTATGTCCACATATGAAAGTAATGAGGTTTTGATATAAAAATCATACTAAAGGCAGATGCTGTGTGAGTATGATGTTTAAGCTGTAAGTCAATGACCTTTTCAAGAGATAAAGCGTAAGATCAGGTACAAGATTATTTGATAAAAACCAAGAACTTGCAACAATTTTCTAGTCCCAGGAAGAAGGGAAAATAATGGGTGCTTACACTAACTGACTCATTGATTATAATCTTTGTATAACTTTTGAAGGTGATTGTGATATAAACAGCAGCTACCACACATGACTGTCTGTATATTAAAGTGGTTCACGTCTCATTGTTGTTTTGTTGGAATTCATCAAACTATCTGTCCTCCTTTTTCCTTTTCTCTAAATCAAGTCACTTGGATAGAGCTAAAGAGTCAAGAGTTCAGCCAAAGATAATTGACCTGCCCATGTTCACATTTACATGAGACGTCTTCTCTAGTATCCTAGAGTTCTTCCATTACTAGTTTTGAGAAGGCTGTGTATGGAAAGCTTGCAGCAAAGCAAATAGCAAAGTCTGTGAGATTGAAGGAAAAAATATATATATTTCAGGGAGTATACATATTCTGAAACTCCTAGTAGACCTGTCTGCTAAGTTCAAGTTTTAACCCAGTTACATTAAAAATATGTAATTTGCGTTGTAAAAACATTACGAACACATTTCAGAAAAATGTTTCACTCTCAGACATCAACAGCAGACCCCAGGAATCTGCTGCACTATTGTCATGACAGGTCTGGCCTAAATGACAGACCTGAATGTTCAAGGAAACACTTTATGACCAAAAAAACATTCTCACTATTCTCTAGGTTTCAGCACAACATACTATGATAACTGTATGAATGCCTGAATTCATAAATTTAAAACCTTTTATAAAGCAATATACACTGTAGCTTCCCCAGTGTAAGAGTTAAAAGAGAAGAGAAGGCAGTACCTCTTGATGTTTGTAATATGGTTTCTTGCAACAAATCTTGCAAAAGGGATCTGAAATAAAGACATCAATATTGTACAGGATGAAAACTGCAAAAGATGAAACATAGTGAACTGCAGGGGCCACCACGAGGAACACAGACAACCAGCTCAATATAAATAACATTAACAGTAGAATTACCAAAGCCTACAAAAAAACTCGTAGATCCAGCCCACCTTAAATCCCTTTGCACCACTCCGTCAGTAAATTTTGTCCTGTAAATGTGCCAATCAAGACAATCTGCAAGCAGCCTACTATTCCATTCCCCCTACCGCCGCAAAGTTCTCTCAGCTCATGCCTTGATTATCTGGGAGTGAAGTGCTGGAGATTTAGAGTGGAAATAATAGATTGTTATTTGGAACACATGCATTTCATGAGTGTTCCATTTCTACAATAATCTGTGTAAACACATTGTTAAAACAGAAACTTTTTCATATTTTAGTAATAAATGACAAAATGCAGGCATAAACTATATAATGTGTGAAGCCTGAAGTCCAAAGATCAAATAAACTCTTTCACAAAAGGTTCAAGGATGATACAACAGCTTCCGTGGCATAGTGATAAGAATTGCTGACTTGTAATCAAGAGTCCCCCAGTTCGATCCTAACTGCCTCCTGTATTTACCGTTTTCAGTAGTGAGCTGCTCTTATTGTTAATATTACAAAGTAAACATATACATTTGGTTTGCGTCTGTAACAGGCGGTGTACATTTATAGTTCTTGTAAAAGTTAGCGTTTTTTTTTTTTTCACTTTTATTCTCTTAGCCATGATCACGATACATGCTACCACCCCAAACCAGCCCCTAACCCACCCAGGGATATGACGCTGTTAGTTTTTATATGAAACTGGGAATAACTGTAGATGTGAGTGGTGTTTTGAGACAGTGGAAATGGACATTCTCTGATCTGAAAGGATAAAAACTGACACACAAACCTGGCAAATCTGCCATCTTCGTATCTCACCGTAAAATCACCGTCACTTGATTTTATTTTTTTTATTCATTTTTATTTAGTGTTCCTGCTCACGCAGAATTAGTATGCACCTTATGGTCCATGGTGTCAAAGCCGCACTGACAAAAAAACCACAGAGACATAGGTATACATGATATTTGGAACTATTCATTTTATGACCTGTATAGTACATTTTAGAAAACATTGTGGCACTGATGCAACATTATTTATATTATTCATATTCATTCGCATAACATCTTGCGGTTGTAATCAGTGACCCCCCGATCTTGCCAGTCCCCATATGTTGCTGTATGGTGGTGTTTCTTTTGTACTCCAGGACATGCAGTGGAAAGTATAGTACAGAGAGGTAAGTTCAGCGCTATATCCAATCATCAAATTCAAGTGTTAACAGTTCACACACACGCAAGGACTGTCCTTCCTACATTTACAACATGTGTACCTGTTGCATTGTACACACATCTCTCTATGCTGTGGTTTCTATTACACACCTGAAAGAAAGAGACAATATATGTGACATTTTGAAGAAATCATTTTATGACCTGAATAGTACCAATCAGAAAACATCACTGCATTAATGCAATATTATTTGAAAATGAACCGCGTCAGATCAGCTGTAAATGTAAGGTATTTGTACAAGTTAGCTTTTTTCAGTTTTATTCTCTCGCACCCCCTTCTGATCTGACTAACAGCGCCAGTATAAATTCACACCCGATCTGACGAGGTTCGTTTTCAAATAATATTGCATTAGTGCGACAATGTTTTCTGATTGGTACTATTCAGGGCATAAAATGATTTCTTCAAAATGTCACATATATTTGTCTCTTTCTTTTTTACCCGGTGCTGTGTTGGCATCATGCACCAGAAGACATGAGCTTATTTAGTGCGAGAAGGAGCACGCAGGTGGCCGGTTGCTTGTACTATAACAAGCTTGACCTGGCGGCGATCAATGCGCATGTACTGTACAAGGCATGTACGGGGTTCACTCCACTGAGAAAAGAAGAGTGTTCATGGCTCACTTTGCAGAGGAACTTCGTTGTCGCTTCTTACAAGAGAAGGCGATGGATAAAGCAAAAGGGGATGCAACATTGACAGGCTTCTGTTCCAAGACTGCCGTGTCCCCAGCCCCTTCAGTGTAATAGTAACATAGCACAGAGAGAAGTGTGTACACTGCAGTAGGTGTAAATATAGAAAGGACGGTCCTTGGGTGTGTGTGAACTGTTTGAATCTGATGATTGCATATAGCACGGAACTGACATCTCTGTACTATTTTTTTCTCTGCATGTCCTGGTGTACAAAAGAAATGGTACCGTTCACCAAAACGTGGAGACTGCATGGGCAAGATCAGAAAAAAAAAATGTCACTAATTTACAAGCGTAAGAAGGCATGCAAATGAATATGAATAATGTTGCATCCATATGCTATACAGCTCATAAAATTAATAATTCCAAATATCATATATACCTATGTCTCTGTTTTTTGTCAGTGCGGCTTTGACATCATGGACTGTAAGGTGGATACTAATTCAGTGTGAGCAGGAACACTCAATAAAACTGGATAAAAAAAATTGAAGTGACGGTGAGATACGAAGAAGGCAGATTCACCAGCATTTGTGTGTCAGTTTTTATCCCTCCAGGTCAGAGAATTTCCAGTTCCATTGTCTCAAAACACCACTCATATCTACAGTAGTTCCCAGTTTCAGATAAAAAGTAACCGGGTCAGATCTGGGGCGGGGGGCGCTTGCTGTATCGTGACTAAGAGAATAAAAGTGAAGAAAAAAAAAACGCTAACTTTTACAAGTCCTATAAATTTACAGAGGCTGTTACAGACACAAAACAAATGTATGTATTTATTGTATAATATTAACAATACGAGTAGCTCTCTACAGAAAACAGTAAATTTGCAGGGGAGATGGTTTCGAACATACGACCTCAGGTTTAGAAGTCGGCAATTCCAACCGTTGCACCACGGAAGCTGTCATATTGTACTTGCACCATTTGTGAAAGTGTTTATTTGATATTTGGCCATCAGCCTTCACACATTATACAGTTCATCTCTACATTTTGTCATTTATTACTAAAACGTGAAAAAGTTTCTGCTTTAATGATGTGTTTACATAGATTGTTGTAGCCACAAAACACACATGAAATTATTTCCCCTTACAATTCTGGTCAGCTCACTCCCAGATAATCAATCAAGGCAGGAACTGGGAGAACTTCTTGCCCGTTCTGAGGTGGTGGGGGGATGATATAGCAGGCTGCTTGCTGCTTGGACTTATTGACACATTTAGAAGACAAAAGAGGCTGATGGAGAGGTGCGAAAGGATTTAAGGCGGGCCGGATTTACAAGTTTTTTCGTTGGTTCTGGTAATTCTAATGTTAATGGAGGGACAGAGGTTATTATCCTGCTGTTGACAGAACATCTATTACAAAACAGAGTTTTTGTCCTATGGTTCATTTGCATTAGGTATATCAGGCAATAGTACCATTCAATTACATGTTCACTTTCTAAACCAATTGATTCAAATACTGGGCTCTGGTGGCACAGTAGTTTATAGCACTAAGTTCATTGTTGGCCCATTCATTATCTGTATGGAGCTTCCACATTTTCCACATTTCTAAATAAATTTTTCTCCACATCCCAAATACATGTGGTAGGTTACCTTGGTTGCTTTCTGCCCTGTGCCAGATGCTGCCAGGATAGCTCAGCTCAAACCAAAAATAAAAAATAGGATGAATAAATGGATCAATGGATTAAAAAATGGCCATTCCCTGGTTTTAATTAACAAAAGTTTGGCCATTAATTCTGACCAATTTATGAAAATAATTTGTCTCGCATAAATAGAAAAGAGAATAATCTGAGTGAATTTTCTTCACATTTAGCAGTGCTTTTCAACTTTTATGAGAAGCTGGGAAATGTATTTGCCCAAAACAAGGCTCAGAGTCAAAATCACTAGCAAATTAAAGAAAAAAAAGTACTGTTGGTTTCTTTCTTTTTGGCATTAGAGACTCAAATATGTTTAGATATTTCAGTAAACATTGGTTTATTTTATTTTTGGAACTAACTGCTTTACTGTTTGTTAAATAAACCTGTCATTTATTTCAAAGTTTATGACTTCATAAGCTGCATCGGAGGCTTCAAACTCTATATGAAACTGTATTTGAGTAAGAGGTCTACACTTGGTGACACACAACAACATAACTACTGAGAAAAATGTGGTGAGTTGTTTAATGCAATTGATGTAATTGAATTTTGTTTGTGCAGGTTTTACATCAAATTATTCAAGAATTTTTTTCCATTTGAATTATTGGTTTTGGGCATATACTACATTTTTAAACTTACACTTTCATACAATAAGGCACCTGGATAGCATGTTTACTATAACCTCCTGAATCTAAATCCAGAACTTTGCAGAGTAATTTTATTTACATGAACTTACCCTGAGATCATAAGGCAGATTCACCAACATTCCACTATGATCCATAAAACAAGCAATGTCACTTCCCTCGTAGAGTTTCTTGTTTTTTGGCATTAAAAGAGGTGTCTGAAGCCTCATTGCTCCTGAAAAATAAAATAAAACTAAATTAAATTAAATCACAGACATAGCTGTCATAGCTGGACTTTATGAAATGCAAATATAATTAGATAACCATACAAAGCAAAACGGTTTACAGTTATGCTAATCCCTTTTCATAGTAATTAGCTTGAGGATGTGTAACAGTCTTATTTGTAAACCCTCAGCATCTGTGATACGTACATAAGAAAGTCACAACTCCCCACCGCAATTCTGTTGCTTCTTGCTGCATCTTACCTCAGTGCCACAAAGTGATTGTAGTCTTAGTTTAAAAATAGTTTATTATGGACCTTGCAGTTCTGAATACAACTACCAGATGGCCAATTACTTCCTTTTAGCCTAGTTTTTGAAGTATTTTTTCTCTCTTTAAACTACAAGAGTATATTACTGCCACTCAAACATTTTTAATTACATTACATTAACAAAAGCTCTGCATAATTCTGGTGACCCTGAGCAAATGTGTACTTTGCCGATACTCATTTCAACATGTCTGAGTACCATAGGCCATTTTTGTGAGCCCATCTACTGTATATGCAAACTCCTGCTATGGCACTTGAATGCAGCCATTTCTGATAACTGTTCACGTCAGGAAAAAATCACTTCATGAAAATATAAACTTTTGGGACATGACTGATTTGTCAGTTTATTAAATAGCAAAATAGTCCAGTGTTTCTCTTCAGGTGATTTTTAAAGTCTTAAACCATTGCATCTTATATCAGTGTGTTACATGCTTTTAGAAAACAGAATTCCTTTATTGTAGCTGGTATTTCAGTGTTTCTGTTAAATTTCTAGAAACAGGAAAGCCGAGTTGCAAATGGAGATTTCATCTCTTGAAACTTCCCTCTTTCTTCAACAATACCAAGAACTTTTAAGAATTCTTTTTCTTTTTGTATGGACATCAGTAGCACAGATTTCGAAATACATTCATTTGTGATAAAGTACTCCTTATACTATTCAAGATGAAAAAATGTTTTGTGTTTTTTTTTTTTTTGGATCATGAACTGAACTGAAGCATTTTATGTTCACTTGTCAAATATATTATACATTTTAATAATTAAAACTTTTCCCATGCCAGTACCTTTCAGGCCATACAAGTTTTCCTGGCTTTACCAACATGTTCCCAATTAGACTAAAAATAGTTGAACTTTACCAGTGGGGAAATCAGATTTTTTTTACAGAGGCTTTTGGGATGGGTGGATGGATAAATAGATAAATATATTTGAGTTGTTGATTAATCGTTGTTAAATGTGTGATTAACAATTTAAAAACTTCTGCAGTTACATTTTTTAACACTACCCCTAAATTCACTAATTTAATTTAGTCAACTTGACCACACTTCACACTTAATGAAGCAGTATCAAATGTGAATACAAATCTGTTAAGAGTAGTTGTGGGATGCCTCCGCTTGGTCACGTCCTGTGTTATTTCTTGATAATGAATTTCATTCACACACATCAGTAGAGTTGCTACCCATCCCTTATAATACATAATCGTCCCATACTGGAACATAAAATGCTGCATACAGTATTAAATAAATAAGTGACATGATTCGTCCCATATTTTTTTACACATTGTTTACGATATTTCACTAGCTCTTCAAAGTACAGAGAGTACAGTGGCTGGTCAAACTTCTTGGAGTCCCGGGAAGATTAGTCACAATCACTTTCAATTAACATTTTTCTAATTTTCCCTTTCACTAGATACTCAAGTGTTCATCCCATATCTCAAAAACAAGCAGGCTTTCTTACTTGGTAAGTGAGTAAATCCTGTGGGAGGCTGGCACAGTTAGGGGTATGCTCCTCACTTTTACCCAGTGTTGTGGTAATAGGTTATAATTCCCCACAGCCATAAAATTTGAAGAAGCAGTTTCATTGTGCATGCAGGTGAATTAATCATTTATATGAGCAAACTCAAAATGCAAAGAAATTATTAAATGACAACAAAGCTTTTCTCAGTCTGCACAGCACTAACAAAAGCATCATCTTCACTTAGATGACTGTATACACAATCTCCTCCTTTAGGTTGTTTACAGATGACTTGGCCACAGGTATGAGGCTGCATACGCCAGAGAATTTGGCACTCCCTAACCAAGCATTACTGTGAGGACAGTGGAAAACTGAGAGAATAGTGAATAGAACAAAAATAAAAGAATCAAAGCGAATGCTCTCCTCTGCTGATGATTTCTGTTCTTGATATCAACTGTGGACACTAATTTGTTTTTTAAGATTTAAAGGCAGTATGCCTGTATTACATTCAATAGCAGTACATTAATTAAGTGGAAGACTATACATATACAGCATATGCAACAGGCTTTATATTTTTTGTAGAAATGTTATAGTGATGTATGTTCTGTACTTTGTGTCCTACTGTGACCTGAGCCATAATGTGATAATTTTGTTTATAGATGTTAACAAATACAGTTAGTTTCTGTCTAATAATAAGGGTCAAGACATTTCATCACTGGCATTTAACTGATCAAACAAGTTCCCACTGGTGGGGTGGATAATTTCAATCTAGCCCACCACAGATTAGGATTTGTGTGTACCGAGTGTCTGGTGTATGGAAGGGATGAGATCATCACACAGCATCCTAGCAGACAGCATGCCCATTTGGCCACTTCTCAATAATGCTCATTTCCATTCTATCATAATGATATGGTTCAAGGTAAAAAAATTGCCTGGCTTAATAATTAATGAGACATTTATTTCAAAGAAATATCATCACCTACTGTATAACTACTCACCATGTTTTTTAAAGACCCAGCGTACAACTTCATATACATGTTGATGTAATCTGGCACTGCTGGCTGAGAAATTTCCCTGTTCAAGAAAAAAAATGGAATAGGTAAGATGAAAAAATCAGATATACTTAAATACTGTATAAGACAACAGAAATCTTTATGGCAACTCTGAGGTAAAGTAACTGTTGTTTGAGCAATTTACAAGAAACTACAATAACTATTTCTAGACTGAATTTTGAGAAGGTATTACTTGTATTAATCTGCATATATTCTGTAGAGAATCATTCAAAGTGATGGCACACAGATTGCAAACAGTACTCATTTAAATGAAATTTTAAGGCTTTATAGGAAAATATTATCATTATTACATATTACCTGGAGAAATGTAGATCATTTAAATTTCTAGCTCCACAGTGTAACACGTACCAGTTATTAATTTTCAAAACTATATACTGTATGTACAGCTCCCAAGTATTCTTCACCCTGCTTCAGCATGGATCACACAAGGTATGCTCCCCATTATATTTTCCATTAGAAAACATGATTACATTAGGAATAGAATGTGTCTCGTCTGGGGCCGGGGAAAGAAAATACCAGAGTTGTCCATCACACCTTCTTAACATGCAACGGTGGCTAGGCTACAATGGGCAAGAATGAGAAAATGGTCTGGAATGGGTGGTCCGAGGGCTATCAGAGAGCATACAGAGGGAAAGACTCCTCTATAGCCAGGCACTTTGGAGACCAGTAGTTAGAGTAGAGGAAAGAAGGTAACTGGTATGTTGTACAAGCTAAAATGCGTGTTTAAGGAAAGAAAAAGAAAAAGTCACCTGTGGTAAAGGTGTGTTTTAGGTATAGGGAAAGTAGAACGCGCTACTAAAAAAAAAAAAAAGTTAAGAAAACTGCAGACAATGTAAGGAAATATCCCTATAAGTGACGTGAAAGGAATATTGAGGACTCAGGAGAGAAGAATAAAGGTGGCAACAAATTACAAAAAAATACATTTTCTTATTTTGCACTTTTTCTCATTGACAGTAGAAATATGTTTTTGTATTTCTAGGAATGATGCGGTTGTATTTTCAGTTTTCAAAATCAGGACAACCTTCTGATATTGTGTTTATTTTTATTAGTTTAATGTGATTTCTACATTAAAATATTTAAATAAATCATCCCTAAACATAAAAAGCTGAGGTTTTTTTTTTTGCTCATATGGCTGAGCTCCACCTCTAATAAATAGCTGTAATAAGAAGCAGACCAATTTGTTTTTCTTTTCAAACACTTGGTATATTACCTTATAAAGGTCAATGTCATAAGTAAAGTCCATCACAGGAGAGATGCTTTGTGAGTGGAGTTGGTTGACCATGGTACGGTAAGCCTTGCCATCAATGTTAGCCAAGGTATGATGTAAAACGCCGTGCAGTTCTGACTCTTCCATCTGAGAGGGTGGCAGGTGCTCACTCTTTAACACCTCCAGGGCAGTGGGCCTTAGGGCAGGGTCGTGATTTAAAAGCCAACTAATAACAAGTCTCTGTCAAAAATGTTGAAATGGTATTAAATTCATACCTCTGTTATTAGTTAAACTTAAACTGACATTTATTTGCTAAAAATTATTTAGCTACTTTTCATCACACATTTTACATTTACGGTACAAATTCAATTACAGTAATTATTTCCTTGCTGTCCTTTCTTGCTTGAAATATCAGACCTAAATAATTGGCTGCTTGCATATCTAAGCAGACAGAGATAACACTGTAAGGCTAAAAGTTGACATAATTTTGAACCCACCATATCCATGGGAACTGCACCCACCATAATAAGTTTACTACAAACGAAACTATTCTGGGGTGTTCTCCCATGACAGGGTGACAGATATACTGAGAATATGACACCATCCAAAAACATTAATCCCTCCTAACCCATTAACAGCTGTGTTTGGGGTTCTTCCAGAGGGGCTTAAAGTGGAGAAAGACAAACAAATTGTGATTGCATTCACTACACTTCTGGCACGCAGACTTATTCTGATAAACTGGAAGAACCCAAACTCTCCTCTTTTAAGTCAGTGGGAAACCGATGTGTTATATTATTTGAAATTGGAAAAAATCAAATACTCAGTTAGAGGATCCGTACAGACTTTTTTCAAAACATGGCAGGATGTAATCAGTAATATTTTAAAATAAGTTCATAAAGCACAGAGAATTTATTAATTTAGGTATGTTTACAAGCCTTAAATTTTACGCCGTTTGGCTTGCTCTCTCTCTCAGGGGTGGGGATCGATCTGTTCTTAACTCAATTTTTCTTTTTGTAAAAACTTGATTGCTTTGTATGGATTGGAATAAAATTAATAAAAAAAAACATTAATGCTGTGATGATAATTAGAAACTGATTATTAAGAAAGGGGCCTCGGGGGCTTCCCAATAAAACAAATGGGATATCTTTACTGACTGCTGAACCTCAGTAATTGTACTGAAAGATGTAAAATTAAAGCACACAACATGTCATACCAAAGCAGCAATAGTGTACATTGCTTAATCAACAAAATCTGATCCACTTCCTTCAGCAAACAAGAAGGCAAGTTTAAAATGATACTGGTTGCTGGAGGACTCAAAAATTATTGCCTCGTCTAATGAATTTGTGTTCCTAGCAAACCATGTTGCTGGTACAACCATGTCTCCATGACACATAATGTCTCCATTGATCAGTCAAGCACTGTCGCTTTGGCAGAGTAGGTAAAGCAGTATGTGGTGCATTTTCCTAATACACACTGGTTCCCTGGACACAAGTAGATTAGTGGTACAGTACCACAATCAATCTGCAAATGTACAGATCTTTCAAGGTCAATGGGATCTGCAAAATATAAAGCCAAGTACAGCCTCATACATTTAGGAAAAAAATTAACAATTCATTGTTGCTTAATTAAACATTTCTTTTATAGGGTGTATTGTCAAATGTACAAATGTTGTATGTTGGTTACAAAGTGTACGGGTCACTGCAACCGAGGCTCTTTGAGTCAGGAATGGGTCACCAGTATACAGAATACATAAAAATTATCCCCGTGAAGCAGTGTTGATCTAAACAAACCTTAAAGGGCATTTCACAAGGTCTCATAACAAAAAGCTTATTACTATTTACAAGGCGTTTCTATCTTCTTAAAGGAAGAAAAACATTTTTAAGTACCTGCACAGATAAGAAACAAAAAATCATCTGCTAGCTATGTGAAGAGTGACTTCAATCACCGGTCCAAAGACTGAAACTCATGGAGCACAATATTTTTATTAGTTTATTAATATTTTATTTTACTTATTGCTAGTTTGTGGCCATTTGTTGGTTACAGCATCAATACAGGAAGAAAGGCAGCCAAGAGAATGCTACCTCTGCATCTCCACCATAGCTTCTGTGAAGAGTGTCAGTCATCATTCAATGACTGGTAGCATTGCCACAAGTATGTGATAAACAAAAGGCCTATTGTCTCTAACAGTTGGTTTTGGCAATTTTTATAACATTACTACCCTATTCTTTTCCTATGTACGAATGGCCTCATTTCAGTCAGCTGTAAATCGCTTCATGACTATACTACCTTTGTTTTCCTTACCTTTTTTTGTACGGAGTATTAATCTTAAAATGATTTCCACAATCCAGAAAAACAGAATATGAATCTTACAAAGTTACTGTATTTTGTAGCTGGTAAAGAGAAGCAGAAGTGAAATATTTTTTAATTTGTAAATCTGATAATGAATTGAAGGGTAGATGTACTGTATTAATCTTGGATTGAGGTGCCATATGCAAGAGGTACAGGGTGGTCTTGCATTTGAAATTATTTATGTAAATCTGTTGTCCCACACCTGCATGTCAAAGGTCATACCTAAATTACTGGGGTCCAAAACAAATGTAAATTGCACAGAATATCTAGTATTGTTAGTTTTAATGGTGTTGAAAACTAAAATTCTATGGACATGCTTAAAGATAAAATCTCAATATCACATCACCCTTGTCTTCTGAGATTATGCCAGCAAAAGATATCCCAATTCATTTATGTATAGGGAGCTCAGTTTATTTCTCCAATGCTGTGTACTCCACTGTTTGTGCTCTTAAAAGGGTTTTTATAAGCAACTATGCTATCAAGTGTTAGATGCACATAATATTTTTGAAGTTTCTTCTAGTCTGAATATACATGGTGCTCCCCATTTACACAAATACATAAATAATAACTTTACTATAATTTGCCTACCGTAAGATGTCAGCTATGTAACTTGGGCATTATTTTTGTATATAATTACCTGGCTTCCATGATTAATGTCCTCAAAATCTTCAGGAAATACGATTGAAAGCTGAATGGAAAGGAAAAAAAATAATAACCACACATGCACTAAGTGTGTAACATTATTATTAACTATATTAAGATAAAAACTGATCTTACATCACCATGGATCAGAGAAAGATGCAAAGGGAGTGCCTTAGCCTAAATTTCTCCTGGATAGGTATGTTATATTAATGGGAATTACATTTTAGCAAGGGAGATCTATGCCAAATGCATTATGATGACAGCATACACATAGTACACCATTAACAGTCAGACGGGTGAAGCACAACATGAGTGAGTAGTGGAAATCTGGCACCCAGTTCCAGTGAATCTCTTCAGGGGATACAAACAATGTATATAAAAGTAGAATAAGAGCGGAGTACATAACAAACATGGTGAAATGAAACATGAAAAGATTAGTTTTGAAAGTGCTCTGGAATTAACAAAAAAAAACTATATATATATAAAATGGTAGAAAAACATTAAACAGAATTGTGGACAAGTTACCTTTATAGAGTTTGTAACTTCAGCTCATCAAAGCTGACAAATTATTTGGTTTACCTTTCCTGAGCAATGATCTGTCTACATATATTCTGTACGAGTCACATTTAAAATAGAATATATGTTGTCAACTCATGAATTGCGCATTGTGATGATTTAGTTTTATTTGCTCTGTAAGAAGAGCTGAAATTATGAATATCATAAATGAAGTCATATAAAATATTGATTGACTGATATGAAGTTTGAAACTGAAATATAAATCAAACATTCCTATTATATTTTCATGCTACATGACAAACTTTCACTTTACAGGATCATTATTTAATAGTTTGCCTAAAGATACAGGTGTTACGACAGAAGTAAGCACCACTTAATTCAATTTTATACTCCAGGCTTGAGACTACCCTGGGCAGCGAGGCCAGAGCACACTCGCTATGGTTATAGTATTTGTTTTTACTTTCCCTCCACTTGACTCAGCTGTGATTTTTTTTTTTTTTCTTCAGCCCAAGTAAGGATGAGTTATAATGCTATATGTGCATTATATAACACAGTCAACTTAGTTCATGAACATGAAGCATGACAGGAGGACATCTATCCAGACTGGGTGTAAAGTGGAAAACAAACCCGCACTGGGTTCTAGTCCACTGAAGGGCTCATTTGCATACATACCCCAAGAATAGCTGATACTGGGCCAATTTAGAGTCTCAGACTAAACTAACTTGCAAATCTTTGGGATATGGGAAGAAAAATCAAACACAAACATGCAAACTCTATGCAAGTATTGCCAGGGCTGAGATTTGGAGGCATGTTTGGCAGCATTTCTAACCACTACAACAATATACTAAACTAAAATAATATTAATCTTGTTTATAATGCTAATTCAGTGCTACAAATAAAACTAATTAAAGGTAGCTACTCATTATTCTGAATATACTTACCTGACGCAGCTTCATGAGAACAGATATCCTCTCTGAAGCAGTGTCCATAGGTCGGTAACACATTTCAAAGAATATGATGCCCAGACTGTACAAGTCCACTTTCTAAAGGGGGAAAAAGCAACAGACAAGTCTGCTTGATATAAGGAAAATCTGTTTTGGGTCATTCAGGTAAAAATAAATGAGATACTGTGTTTCCCAGGCAATCTAGCCTCTCTAAGGTTATTTTTTAAAGCAGTTTTCTCACAGTTCATGGCATAAAAATGATCATTGTCTTATTTATTTCAAGGTACCTCTGTAAAACCCAATGATAAGAGAAGTGGTGCTATTTTTACAATTATTAGAACATAGCTCTATAATACCGAAACATAATTACAGAATTTTACAGTCACCTGTTCAAAAAAATGTTATTTTTGACATCTATTTTATAGCATGTTATGATTTAAAAAAAAATCCACTAAATATAAATAAAGTAGAATCCATAGTTAGTGGCTCAGATTTCTTCATATCAGAAAGGATTTGTGACACTTAACACTCTCCTCCATTACATACAAAATGAGTGATACTGAAATGATGTAGGAGACTCAGGGGGCACTGCCAACCTGATCACACTTACTAATAGCATCCACAACAGGTGTTTGATGCTACTGTTGCTGTACTACTGAAGCAAAACATATTGTGCATGCAAGCAGTTAAAAGCTGAAAAGGAAAAAATAAATTGGTCTTTGAGACTTTATGACAACCCAATGATTAAGCATATGATCATGTGTCGCAAACCACTTTTTCTCATGTAAATGTAAACGCAACCTGCCAATTTGGCGTCTCTGGTGAATTCAGCGCCAACTTCAGCACGACGTTCAAGTGTGGCAGCCAGCTACCCTAAAGTGGGTCGCGACCCAGTGGTAGAGAACACTGTTATAGAGTGTCACATTTTAAATACACATATTCCAATTAAAATGTTTTTGTATATTTATGTCTGTTACAGTGTTACAGAAGTCAATTGTATTTGTTCAAAACGCAAACAATTTTAAGATATGAATTTAGCATTTCAGTGGTTAGTCAGTTCTTTAGTTTTTCAAACCTAAACATGTAATACCTGATTGTATGTAGCTTTGGTGTTTCTTTGAACTTCTGGACTCACATACAGAGCAGTTCCAACCATCCCAGTCATATTATCTGATTAAAAAAAAAAAGATGAAAAACCATTTGCAGAAAAAACATTTAAATTCCAAAGGTTAATGATAAAGGTATAATTAACTGAAACCATTCTTCCTTTACTCTGTGTCTACTAATGTTGGATCAGTACAGCTGGTGTCAATACCAGCTTTAGGACCTCAGTACCAAAAGGTCCCCCCCCTTACTTTGGTTTCCTTTTTTACAGCATAAAATGTGCGTTGAAGCAGTAAGCAGTTGTCTCCCATAATACCTCAATCACATCAATGCAACAGGGGGATTTGGGAGTTGTTTCCCCATAAAGTCTCAGTTGGGTTGAGCGTAAAGTATGATGTTTACTTTTGTTACCAAAAAATCCAAAGATGCTGGTACTGTACTTTTTAAAATGAAGGTTTTTTCTGTATTTTTCCAGTAACTGTATACCACACAGCCCTAGTGTCTACAGGTTATGGGGCAATTTTCGGTGTTCTGGTTAACATCCATGTTAAAGAATAATTCTGTATTTGTCAAGTCGAAATTATTTCTTCAGAATCATGGTATACTGTATATTGATTTGCTACATGAAAGTGCATACTAAAGTATTCAGAAAGTTTTAATGTTTTATTTCCCCCCACAGCTCCATTATAAAACACAAGGAGCAGGCTAGTTTTATTTTATCATTTTAATTTATAAAATAGGCTTTACTTTAGAATGCAACTTCATGTGGCAAATCTGTATACAGTATACCATAACTAAACAAATACTGAATTCATCCTTTAAGGTAAAAATAAACTACAGCAATAATGGCACAAGAAGCTGCTTTCTAGCCGTGTTGGGCGTTCATCCCTTAAAACAGAGAACAAAGTTTTCCAAATTGTGCCTGCAGATTGCATTGGGGGCAAACAAATAATAGGTTTGTTAGCAGTAGAAAAGATTTTTAATACATAAGAGAAGCAGGGCCCAAATAAGCAGACTTGTGGGTGTATAAGACATAGCAGAGACAGAGTTTTGATAAATTAATTCTACATCATTGCAGATATTAACATCTACAAGTCTTATCCCTTTATTTCCACTATGCATGTGTTTATAGTTGTTACTAATTTTAGAACAAGTATGTGAAGAACCTGTTGGATCCTGTTTGTTCGTGGGTGCAGAGACTCCATCTTCTACTTCCAGCTTGTCTGTCTGCATGAAGAAATACACAAACAGATGTCACAGAAATGCTGGTCAGTTTTTTGCCATACAACTTCCCATGTTCCTTAGTCTTTTAGTTTAGCATTACAATTCCAGCAGAATTAAAAAGGTGATTCGCAATGGATGAATATCCACTGACAATACAGATGGCTACCAAAAATGAGGTAACATACTCAGAAAGATAGCTGCAGATAATTCAGTTCGTCTACTGGAGAGTCCACAGCCATTTTACCTTAAATTAAAATGTTAGCTGTTCAGCTTAGTGGCTACAGCAGGCTCAGCAAAAATTCAGTCAGTTGTCCTCATCATTACTAGAATGCAATTCAAGTGAACGTTAGTGCGAGACTCGCTCTCCCCATTATTAACTGTTTTTCTTCATCCCTTTTTAAAAATACACAATACCCTTTACTTCAGCTTTTCTTCTGGTATCAGACGTATTTGTACTTAGCCTTTCCAAATTTCAGTTAGGACTCTAAACTTACAGAGAAAGAAGTTGACGTTCATGTGGATGCAATAACACTAAACAGTTAATTTACATTTTATATTACACTAGCAGAATACCCGCGCTTCGCAGCGGAGATGTAGTGTGTTAAAGAAGGTACGAAAAAGAAAAGGAAAAATTTTTAAAATAACGTAACATGGTTGTTAATGTAATTGTTTTGTCATTGATATGAGTGTTGTTCTCATATCTATCTATCTATATATAGATATAGATAGATAGATAGATAGATATACATATCTCTATCTATCTATCTATATCTATATATATATCTATATATATCTATATATATCTATATATATATATCTCTCTCTCTCTATCTATCCATATATATATATATATATATATATATATATACCCGCGCTTGGCAGCGAAGTAGTGTGTTAAAGCAGGCAAGAGAAAGAAAAGGAAACATTTTGAAAATAACGTAACATGATTGTCAATGTAATTGTTTTGTCACTGTTATGAGTGTCGCTGTGATATATATATATATAGCAAAATACCTGCGCTTCGCAGCGATGTCATGTGTTAAAGAAGTTATGAAAAAGAAAAGGAAACATTTTAAAAATAATGTAACATGATTGTCAAAGTAATTGTTTTGTGTATTTGGCGGCAGCATCACGAAGTTGTTTTTGGTAGCTGCATCAGAAAATGTACCACGACGTCTGACACGCATCCTTTTTACTGTTTTCTCACAGCTTGGATTGCTGCTGTCATATATACACACACACACACACACACACACACACACATACATATATATACACACATACATACATACCTATCTACATCATATATACACACACATACATACATACACACAAATTATATATATGTGTGTGTGTATGTATGTATGTATGTATGTATGTGTGTGTGTGTGTGTGTATATATATACACATACATATACTTGTGTGTATGTTTGTATGTGTCTATATGTGTGTGTATAGGTTTGGTCACTGAGTGCAAGGGAAAAATAATAAATTATAGTCTAATAAGTTATTAAATAGTAAAACATTAATGTTTTAAGAAGTACAGGTACATTGAAATTACATTTTCTATGTGAACGTTCAAATTTGTGCCTCTGGTAATGTGCCTTACCGGCATTTAAAGAAAATTAGTTTTGTGTCCTCTGCAGTGTTAAGAGAAAGGCTTTGGTTTGGGATAAAAGGAAAAAGGTGTAAAGAAAGGAAAGTTGCCTTTTTCTTTTATATAGTATAGAGATGTGTTTCGCTGGCGTTATGATCGCCTTTTGGGGACAGTCGCGGTGGGTCTTGTGTAGACTGGTGAGGCGTCCCGCCATTAATCGGCTGTGATGGCACTGTCAGTCCTCCACTCCTGTGCGTGTCTTCATAATCCGTGCTGAGGACCTCATAATCGTATGCGTGCAAAAGAAAGTGTGAATCGCCTTAATATTATTTTGCCGTGATGTAGAAAAGGGGTCCCGTGTTTGCACTTGTCTGGGCTATAGCGCAGGGGGAGGATGAAAAAAATTAAAAGTGCTCACTTTGACTTAAGGCAGAAGCGCAGTCAGCGTTTCAAAGGCCGGCACAGCTATGCCGCGCGCTGGCTGCTTGACTTTTGCTGGGCAGGAGACCCAGTTTTGCAGACACGTTCATGATATCAAAAGTCTCAGCGCTCTTTGGAGGTCATTCATATATATATATATATATATATATATAAAATACCCAAAATACCAGCGCCTACTTGCGGAGAAGTAGTGTGTTAAAGAAGTAATGAAAAGAAAAGGAAACATTTTAATAATAGCGTAACATGATTGACATTGTCATGAGTGTTGCTGTCATATATATGCCTGCCTAAATAAGTCACCCTCGCTTTGCTCTTACTTTTTACCGTTCATTTAATCATGGCTAGTGGCGGAAAAATTATAAAATGGAAGGAGGATGGCTTTACCAAAACAATTATTGATGGCGAATCGATTATTCATAAAGCTTGAATTGGTGATCTGTTTTCTGTGTTAACCTCATATTTTTCATACTTCTTCTCAAACTAAGGTGGTGCGAGGGTAAAATGAATCGGGATGCGCTGATCAATGTAATCGGTGTACCAGGAAATCATGCATTGACAAAAGCTCCCTTTGCTTGTAATGCAAAGTGTGATTAAATGCATTATTTTTAGCGTTATGGAGCACATGCATCAAGCTTCTCAGCTGTGCTTGTGCTAAGAAAAGGAAAGATTTTAAAAATAGCGTAACACGCTTGTCAATGTAACCTTTTGTAAGTAGTGCCTGGAGGATTCAGTGTGGAGAAACTCTAGAGACAGCGTGTGTATTAACTTGTGGATTTTTCTGTGAGTATTTGGTGGCAGTCTGACGAAGTTGCTTGGAAGGCGGCGTTAGCGCTGAGCTCAGCTCAGAGCGAAATGAGATGAATGGGAGGGAGATGATGGCGTGACTCCCCACCGCCTTAACTGTCAATCCCCACAAACACAGTCTCTCGGATTTGCATAAGCACACCCCTTCACCTACAATTTTAACTTAGTTACAAAGTGATCAAAACTCGTTTATATCCTCGTCCTCTCATTAAACTTGTATCCCGCATTACCTGTGGGCATGTGAACGCCAGCGGTAGCCTGTCTATGAACTTAATTTAAAGTTTAGGTTTACACCTTGCTTTCTTTCCGAGGTAGCAGCACTCATGAATATGGTAGTATATGTCACTTTCGCTCGCTTCTTATTTTTTGCTGCCTTCTCAATTATATAATGCATGTTTTCTTAAGCGCCTTTTGGAGGTCTTCCTGGTTTTCTACGCACTGCGTTGACAGTCAGTTCACGTGAGAGGCGTGATGATGTCACACGAAACTCCGCCCCCCACGTCTTTCCAGCTCAACTCTATTACAGTTAATGGAGAAAAATACCTTCCAGTTATGACCATTAGGCGTAGAATTTCGAAATGAAACCTGCCCAACTTTTGTAAGTAAGCTGTAAGGAATGAGCCTGCCACATTTCAGCCTTCTACCTACACGGGAAGTGAGTGAGAGAGTGCGTGCGTGAGAGAGTGCGTGCGTGAGAGAGTGCGTGCGTGAGAGAGTGCGTGCGTGAGAGCGTGCGTGCGTGCGTGCGTGCGTGAGTGAGTGCTTTGCCTTTTATTAGTATAGATAAAAGTAAATTGTAGCAAGGCCTTGTATTTTTTTTATTAGTTATGAGTAATGCTAATTAGAACAAAGACATTCATTTCCATAGGCCAATATCATTACCATGTTTCTTGGTCATGTCCAGTTTTCTGTTGTTAAAAACAAACAGTGAGTATTTAATCAGCAGAATTCACCATTTCATTCTCTAGAAAAACCAAAATCAGATTGCTTCACACTGACATTGCTCAGAAGGCGCAGTGTGGTTAGTTTGCTTTGTTCACTCCCCAATAATGTTGGATTGATACTAAAATTTTTGACTTGGGTACTGATACCAGATTTCACACCTCAATACTGGTAACAAAATGATACGTAAGCTAATAAAAGATAACTCCCCCTTACTCTCCCAGCAGCTGTGTTTGTTTCCCCGCATACATGCGTGCCGCCTTGTTCCAGCACAAACTGCTTAACATTGCAAAGGCAGTCCCCTCTCTTGGTGTTTCAAGCATGTTCAAATATCCATATTATACCAAAGAGTTTAGGGGTCCCACTTTGTGGTTCAAGTCCAATGAAATAAGGTTTTTTTTTTTTTAATCAAAGAGAGGGGTGGGAGATTAGTCTGGACGGGTGTCCCCTTGGAGTTCCAAACACATTGATAAACAAGTACGAGGAGCATGTAAAATAGCTTTTACGTGCAGTAACAGAATTAGTGTAATGCTGGACAGTAACATTTCATTTGGGTTTTTCTGTATCCTTCCAGTACCATTATACCCTGCAACACTACTCCCAACAATTGAAATTAAAGTTATGCCCATGTTACATTGGGAAGCAAACTGCTTTTTCCCTGTCAAGGTCAGTTGGCTCTTTGAGAGTCCTGTAAATGTGGCTAAATGCAGACACTCAAGTATCAGGTCCAGAATTCTTGTAAAATCAGCCTGCTATTTAGTGTTAACAACAGTCACATAAATTGATAACATATGTTTAGTTTCGGGTTTTCAGTTAACATTCAACAAAAAGTAACCTCACCACTGGGCCATTGGGAATTGGACCATTTATTTATTTAATTAATTTTTAACTTAATAAAAAAATTGCATTTTGGTCCGAATTTTACATAATCATAAAGTAAATGCCACACATTTAAATCTTAATTTGACTTTCAGATATGGAGGTCTCTTCATCTTCACATGCACAAGCAGACAACATTAGGTGAAAGAAATGTAGCTACTCACCACTGGGTGATCTGTAGCCAAGCCAAAGTCCCCTATTTTCATGTGGTCTTTAGAGTCCAAGAAAATATTAACAGGCTTCAAGTCTCTGTGAATCATGCCCTAGGAGATGAAAGGAAAGAACAGTGGATAAATCTAATTTTTAACATAAAGAATAGTATGGCCATCTTAAAATAAAAATGATTTTACTTAATTAAACAATTTAAAAAGATTTTGGTTTATTAAAAAAAACTCAAATGAGGCTTGGATATGTGGAACCATAACTGTGCTGGTTTTAATTAGTAATCCAGGTCCACATATTCCTTACATTTTATAGAAATTGAAAAACAAAACAATAACCAGGTCTGATCAGGACTGTCACTCATTTTGGTGAACAAATGAGCATAAAAATGGGCACAGACAGACAAAAAATAACATATAGCTGACTGTTTATTTTTATTTAGACTTCTACTTTATCTTGGCACAGATAAACATATTTACGATACCAAGTCTTTATGGAGGATGTCTGATGTTGTATGGTGTTGTTGCTCTTGGTTCAAGTAGAAGATTCTTCATGCATTAGAGTGCACTCTTTTTCTTTACTGCATGATCCTTGTCAGTGCTGTGCTGCTACTTCATCAGTTTGCTTTCTGTTGTTAGGACCTTAGCTGTGCCATCTGCATCTCAGGGAAAATAATTACTATTTCTGGCAAAATAATGTACATACTGTAGTTCCCTTCTTGAAGAAATCTGCTTCTCAGCCTTCAGACTACTGGCACTCAGCTTTGGCTTAACAGACTGGGCCTCAGCTTCTGGTCAACAAAGATAAGAGTTTGTCAAATTCAGCCCCCCAAGCAAGAGGCTAATTGTTTGGTTCAGAGATCAGATGCAAACGTTTTCAGTCATTTTGGAGAGTTACCCCTCCTTAAGAGAATCCTCAGGGAGTTCAATGATTGCCCAGCAAATATCCCACAGAGAGACAGAAATTCTTCTTCTGGATGGTGCGGACAGTTTTAAAGGATGGTTGGACCTTCTCCTGATTGGATTAAAGTCACTTTCTGTTTCACAACAGTGTCTTCTAATATGTGGGTTGTTCTGCCCATCTTAGTTGTTATTCCTTGAATTATAGATCTTTGTCCTTGCTTGAGTCCATTTTGCGCTTTCTGGAGAGATGTCAGTACAACTCTTATTTACACTTTATTATCAGAGGAAGTCCAGGCAGATTCTGGTACAAGCTGGGGTTCCGTTACTTAGTTTGGAATGCAAGTG